>NC_133390.1:105909718-106212748 GCF_047511655.1 Castor canadensis | reverse complement strand
TGTTCTTGATGACAACCATCTAGAAGCGTGATGTGGAATTTTTTTTATTTAATTAATTTTTTAAAATTTCTTTTATTCATATGTGCATACAATGTTTGGGTCATTTCTCCCCCCTTCCTCCTGCTCCTACTTCCTCCCTCTCCCCTCCTACCCCCTCACTACAAGCAGAAACTATTTTGCCCTTATCTGTAATTTTGTTGAAGAGAGAACATAAGCAATAATGTGGAATTTTAATGCTGTTTTATTTGCATTTCCTCATGGCTAGGGATATTGAGTAGTTCTTCCTGTTTTTGGCTAACCTTTTCTTTTGTGGTGTAGAAATTTATAGTTTCATGTAGTCTCACTTGTCAGTCTTTTCTCATAAATGCTGAGCTATTGAGTGTTATTCAGGAAGTTATTGCGTATGCCTACATGTTACAGTATTTTCCCTATTCATTAGAAATTCTGGGAAAGTACAATATATGCAAATTAATAAATGTAATACAGTGCACAAACAGAAGCAAGAACAAAAATCACATGATTATCTTAATAGATTCAGAAAATCCTTTGTTGAAATTCAACATCCATTCTGGATAAAAGTTCTGATGAAACTAATACTAGAAAGACTGTTCCTCAACATAATAAAGGTTATATATGACAAATTTATAGCCAACATCATGCTAAATGGGGAAAAACTGAGACCATTTCCTGAAGAGTCAAGAACAAGAAAAGGTTGTCTAGTCTCTGGCTTTTATTAATCATAATTTTTTAATTATTAGAGCAATAAGGCAGGAGGAAGAAGTAAAAAAAATGAAAGAGAAAAGGAAGTAGTCAAATTATCCCTATGTGCAGATGATATTATCTCATACTAAAAAGACCTGAACAACCTCACCAAAAAATTCCTAGACATTATAAACCTTCTCAGCAACATAGCAGGATACAAAATCAATATACAAAAATTAGTAGCTTTCCTACATAACAACAATGAACAGACTGAGAATAAATTTAGGACAACAATTCCATTTGTAATCGCCTCAAAAATACCTAGTAATAAATTTAATAAAGGAAGTGAAATACATTTACAATGAAAATTATAAATCTTAATCAATGAAGAAAGAAAGTGAAGAAGACATCAGAAAATGGAAATGTTTCCCTTGGTCATGAATTGGCAGAATCAATATTGTGAAAATGTCTATATGACCATAAACAATCCATGTATTCAATGCAGTTCACATCTAAATTCCAATACCATTCTTCACAAAAATTAAAAAAATCAGTCCTAAAGTTCATATGGAAGCACTAAAGACCATGAAAACAAAGGCAACAGTGAGCAAAAAGAGCAATGATGGAGGTATCACAGTATGTGACTTCACACTATACTACAGAGCCATAACAACAAAAAGAGCAGATATAGGCACAAAACCAGACACAAAGAACAGAAGACCCAGACATAAATGCCCAAATTATAGCCATCTGATTTTTGGGAAAGGAGCCCAAAACATACACTGTAGATAAGACAGCCTCTTGAACAAATTGTTCTGAGAAAACTGGGTATCTCTATGTGGAAGACATAAACTAGATCCCTGTCTTTCACTCTTTACTAATATCAAGTCAAAGTAGATCAAAAACCTTAATATAAGACCTAAAACTTTGAAACTACATAGAATTTTTAAACTATGTCTAATTTTAGTGTTGTGACCACAAATTGGAAAATACTCTGAGAAATACACCAGACACATTCTCCTATAACATGACTTTAAAACACATTATAGTTTTATACTTATCATGGACAGGTTATGTACAAAATTTTATATGCTTCTGGAAAAATTCCTTAATAATTCAAAAAGAAAATAGAATAACTATAAAGGAAAGAAAGCATATAGTATTTCACCTAAATGATCAAAATTAAAATAACTAATAACAGACCAATAAAGTACCATTTGCCTGTACATGTGACACTCTGGGAAGGACAGTCAACTGTATAATATTCTAGCTAACATACTTGAACCAAATAATGAGGAACAAAGACAGAAAAAGACAAGAAAAACTAATCCTAAGTTGAAATAATTGGTATTTCAAGACATAAGAACATAAGACAACTAAGGAAAGATTCCAAATTACACTACGTGGACATAGCAAACACTGACAAGTTTTTTTTTTTTTTGTTTCCTGACTGGGTCCTGTAAGTAAAGCAAAGAAAATCTCAAATAGGGCATTCTTGTAAAATATGAATATCAATGTATAGTGCACATTTAAGTGTTGTATCAGTGTTACAGTTAGTACATGATAACCTTATCATTTTTCATGAAATGCTCTCTTTTTAGGAAATATAAAATATTAAGGAGTAAAGGAACATGTTATAACTTGTTGAACCTGGGCAAAGAGTATATGGGGTTTATTTATATATTTTTCCAACTTTTTTGAACATTAAAAGATAAAAATAAACATCCAATAATAAGTGCATGCTATGAGAATTAAAAAGTTCTCAGCAATTGATGTGTGGGCATCTAGGCTGTGATTATTTTTTTTTTCTTTTTAGGAGCATATTCATATTTTGAATTTTTAAAAAATGACATGGCATATTTATTTACAAGATACTTAGACAGTACTGATTTTATTCAAGAAGCTATGCATAAGTCATTCATATATCTGAAAGGTTATCATAAAAATTTAGAAAAACTAAGACAAAAAATAAGCATACTAAAATGTAGGGAAAATATCCAAACTGAGGGAAAAAGGAATTAAAAGAGATCTCCAATTAATATCAACATTGCTATTATTAACTATGTTTTAAAAATAATTATGTTCATTTTTTCAAGAAACAAATGGGATGTGAACTAAATATATAGTGAATTAAATAATTTAAACAATTACCACCTTCCTGACAACAATATTGACATTAACAGAAGTTCCCAAAGAGATAAAAGAGCACCTCTAACCTGCAGTGCTTTCCTGAGTATCACACTAGTAAGTGGATAATTTTAAGATACTCCTATCATATCAGAGGAAAGCCATTGGAATCCACAGGAATAAGAAGAAAGGTTAGAATGAAAGAAAAATTTTCATCTTTAAATGAAATGTGGACACTAAAAATTAGAGTGGATGACTACACTAAAAAAAAAAGCAACACGAAAACAAAACTCAAAAGACATGAACTAAAATTATAGAGAAACAAAGAACAAAGAAAGGCAGCATCTTGATCCGCTGCCTGAGGTGGATGTTGTGTGTTTCCCATTGTCATCAGCATGATTTTATCACCTTGGGGAAGCTCAGTTTCTTCTAAGGTCTCTGCTTACAGATGATTTGTTAGTCTACAGTTTAAAATCTTCTCATTAGGATGGAGACAAATGATAGGAAATGAAACTTGTATCTCTTTTCAGTTGAGAGGCTTGGATCCTACTGAGCAGTTACTATGCTCTATTTAAAATGTATGATAAGATCTTTCCTGATGTGATTTTAACACTTCTTTAAAGGTATTTTCCAAATACAACGTACACAGGTTTTCAACCACGTGGAGATTTCTTGAGGAAGGGCAGGTTGTAGTTTAGTAATTGTGACTATAGTTCACTGCAAAATCATTGAATATATGTGTTGAATTCTTTCAGTAATTTATATCATCTTGAATTAATGTATAGTACAAAATTGAGAAACAAATAACTTCATAGAATGACTCTTCATAATTTTTGTTGTGAGGATCAATAATTGTGAGAGAAATTGTGAGCCAGAAAATGTAATTGGCTAAGGAAGTTTAATTGTGTCAGAGTGGTCGACCATCTAAACCTAAATATGATTGGTCTTTTCTACTTTCCCTGAAAATTCAATGAAATAATAATAAAATTTCTAGATAGATAATAAGGCTTTGCAAAGCTCTTCCTGATAGTCCCAACACAGTGGGTGCTTTGTTATTCTCCAGGTTGAGAACTTAAAACTTAAGGATTTTTTTTACCAACATAACTATAACTGTCTAACAAGGTAAAATTTCAGCTCATCTTTATAATTAGGAAATAATAACAGGACTTTTTCCAGAGGTAGTTGTATGAAATCTAGCTTGAGGTATGAAAATAAAACCTGACTCAAGGATTCTTTCCATGTTTTACCTTTATACTTTTCCAAGATTATGTTGTGATATGTAAGACATTCTCCAGACTTATCCTCAGCAGTTTTGCCCATTGATGTGATGAGCATACTGGCAATTTGTTTTGCCTATTATGGTTAGTTAGATATAAATTCCTTTCAAGATTTTATTTGATGTCCTTTGGTGTTAACAAATGCTGTCCCAAAACTGTCAGAGAGTACTCTCATGTTATTTACAACCATATTTCCCCAAATGTCTCTTTTCAGATTCTCGATAAAATTGCTGACATTACATAATAGGCTTTTTGAAACTCTCTGAAGAGCACTTTGGAGTATTGTAAGACAAAGTCTTAGTGACTGATGCCTACCTGACAGACTGATCCTCAAGCATGCCTTCTCTTACTGTTTTTGTGTTCCTTCACCTTTATAGATTCAGGTAACAGAACATGTGTCTTTAGTGTATTGGTCATTCTTAATGAGGCTTTCAAAAACCCTGTGGTTGCTATAACATTCCAAATTATGAACTACTGCAAGACATTTGCTGTTCTTGTGAATATTTTAGCTGTCTTATTTCTAGGTACTCAGCAAGCTCCACAGAATAACACGAGTTCTATAATATGAACAGTTTCTTTTTGGTAAAAAGCCATATTCAGGGATGAGTTAAGATCTGTCCTGTTATAGCCTGACAGAGATGTTCCTGTTCCTGTTCTTAAGCATAAACCCTCAAAACATAAGAGTAATCCAAGATTTTTACAGGAGGAATTTTTAAGGAATGTACATGGAAAATTGACATTTTTCAGAAAGAGTCTAAGACACATGAATTTTCACTTCTTTGGATAGCACAAAAAGAATTGGATAGAAATGTATGACCAGAAAAGTGCTATAAAAATTTACTTCCTCAGCATAAGTCATGTCCCAGGAAATTTACTTCTTTTTATAAAATAAAACAAGAATTTGGAAGCTTAATATTCTTTCTTAGCAAAGATAACAAAGAGATCATTACAATCAGTCTTCAAACTCACATGAAACTGAACACTTCAAGAGGTTATTGCACAATTTCATTAAATCTAAGACCTTACAGTCTTGGCTAAGGGCTGGTGAAAAAGAAAGTACCCCAGTAAGTGCCTGAGCTATAACTATCTTCTTATATTCTCATGGTTTTTTTTAGAAAAATGAAAGTGGATATTCTCTCCTTTGTAATAAAAGCCACACCATGTAAAGTTATAGGCTGGACAGTGAGAGTAACTGCAGATTATTAGGATCAAATATTGAACAGAGTTTGTGTGAGGATGTCAGTTGTTCAAGATTCATACTCAATGCTAGACCCTATCAGAAATTCATAGAGTGATCAGTTCATACTCCTGGAGTGTATAGGGGTACAGAAGGAAATTGGGCATGTGCTTCATTGATCATCTGATGAATTCAATTTCACTTTCAGTTTCTCAGGAACACATGACAATTATTTGTCCAATGCTGTTTTCTCCTAGCATTTTCTGCAATTGTCTGTTTCAAAAGGCTCTCTTCCCCTGTACTTAATAGCTGGATGGGAGTACTTAGTTGTTTTACTGGGAAATCCAGCAACATCAGTTTTTCCTGGGTCTTACACTGCCTTTATTCTTAAACTCTTTCAAAACACTCACAGTTGGAGATGTGGCAGGATGATTATTACCCAATCCACATTTTTTTCTTTTTGTTTTATTCATATGTACATACAATGTTTGGGTCATTTCTCCTCCCTTCCCCCACCCCCTCCCTTACCCCCCCATGCCCCCTCCTTCTCTCCCCCACTCCCTCGATATCCAGCAGAAACTATTTTGCCCTTATCTCTAATTTTGTTGTACAGAGAGTATAAGCAATAATATGAAGGAACAAGGGTTTTTGCTGGTTGAGATAAGGATAGCTATAATTAACTCACATTAATTTCCTGTGTATATGTGTTACCTTCTAGGTTAATTCTTCTTGATTTAACCTTTTCTCTAGTTCCTGGTCACCTTCTCCTATTGGCCTCAGTTGCCTTAAAGTATCTGCTTTAGTTTCTCTGCATTGAGGGCAACAAATGCTATCTAGTTTTTTGGGTGTCTTACCTATCCTCTTACCTCCCTGTGTGCTCTCCCTTTATCATGTGATCAAAGTCCAATCCCATTGTTGTGTTTGCCCTTGATCTAATGCTCGCATATGAGGGAGAACATATGACTTTTGGTCGTTGGGCCAGGCTAACCTCACTCAGAATGAAGTTCTCCAATTCCATCCATTTACCAGCAAATGATAACATTTCGTTCTTCTTCATGGCTGCATAAAATTCCATTGTGTATAGATACCACATTTTCTTAATCCATTCATCAGTAGTGGGGCCTCTTGGCTGTTTCCATAACTTGGTTATTGTGAATAGTGCTGCAATAAACATGGGTATGCAGGTACTTCTGGAGTAACCTGTGTCACAGTCTTTTGGGTATATCCCCAAGCATGGTATTGTTGGATCATATGGTAGATCAATGTTTAGCTTTTTAAGAAACCTCCAAATTTTTTTCGAGAGTGGTTGTACTAGTTTACATTCCTACCAGCAGTGTAAGAGTGTTCCTTTTTCCCCACATCCTCACCAACATCTGAAGTTAGTGGTGTTGCTAATGATGGCTATTCTAACAGGGGTGAGGTGGAATCTTAGTGTGGTTTTAATTTGCATTACCTTTATTGCTAGAGATGGTGAGCATTTTTCATGTGATTTTTGGCCATTTGAATTTCTTTTGTTTAGTTCACTTGTCCATTTCTTTATTGGTTCATTAGTTTTGGGAGAATTTAGTTTTTTAAGTTCCTTATGTATTCTGGTTATCAGTCCTTTGTCTGATGTGTAGCTGGCAAATATTTTCACCCACTCTGTAGGTGTTCTCTTCAGTTTAGAGACCATTTCTTTTGTTGAGCAGAAGCTTTTTAGTTTTATGAAGTCCCATTTATCTACTATATCTTAGTTGCTGTGCTGCTGGGGTTCCACTGAGAAAGTTCGTACCTATACCTATTAATTCCAGAGTACTTCCTACTCTTTCCTGTATCAACTTTAGTATTTGGGGTCTGATATTAAGATCCTTAAACAATTTTGAGTTAATATTGGTATACAGTGATATACTTGGATCTCGTTTCAGTTTTTTGCAGACTGCTAACCAGTTTTCCCAGCAGTTTTTGTTGAAGAGGCTGTCTCTTCTCCATCTTATATTTTTAGCTCCTTTGTCAAAGACAAGTTGGTTATAGTTGTGTGGCTTCATATCTGGGTCCTCTATTCTGTTCCACTGGTCTTCATGTCTGTTTTTGTGCCAGTACCATGCTGTTTTTATTGTTATTGCTTTGTAATATAGTTTGAAGTCGGATATCGTGATACCTCCAGCATTGTTCTTTTGACTGAGTATTGCCTTGGCCATTCGTGGCCTCTTTTGTTTCCATATAAATTTAACGGTAGATTTTTTAATCTCTTTAATGAATGTCATTGGAATTTTGATGGGAATTGCATTAAAAATGTAGATTATTTTTTGGAGTATAGACATTTTTACTATGTTGATTCTACCAATCCATGAGTATGAGAGATCTCTTCATTTTCTATAGTCTTCCTCAATCTCTTTCTTCAGAAGTTTATAGTGTTCCTTGTAGAGGTCTTTCACATCCTTTGTTAGGTTTACACCTAGGTATTTGATTTTTTTTGAGGCTATTGTAAATGGAATTGTTTTCATATATTCTTTCTCAGTTTGTTCATTATTAGTGTATAGAAATGCTAATGATTTTTTTACATTGATTTAATATCCTGCTACCTTGATGGTGTCTAGGAGCTTTTGAGTAGAGTTTTTTGGGTCTTTAAGGTATAGGATCATGTCATCTGCAAATAGGGATATTTTGACAGTTTCTTTACCTGCTTGTATTCCTTTTATTCCTTCTTCTTCCCTAATTTCTCTGGCTAGGAATTCCAGTACTATGTTGAATAGGAGTGGAGATAGTGGGTATCATTGTCTAGTTCCTGATTTTAGAGGGAATGGTTTCAGTTTTTCTCTGTTAAGTATAATGTTGACTGTAGGTTTGTCATATATAGCTTTTGTAATGTTGAGGTACTTTCCTTCTATTACTAGTTTTCTTAGAGCTTTTATCATGAAATGGTGTTGGATCTTATCAAAGGCTTTTTCTGCATCTATTGAGATGATCAAGTGGTTTTTGTCTTTGCTTCTGTTAATGCGTTTCATTACATTTATTGACTTTAGTTCTCCTTTTTGGAGGAGTCTTTACCTGGTTTTGGGATAAGTGTAATACTGGCTTCATAAAATGTGTAGTTCTGTCATTGTCTCATCAAAGGGGAAAAAGCAAAACAAAACAAAAAAAACCCCACAAAGTGTCCCAAGTTTAATTGCAATACAGTTTCAGTAAGTTTTCAGCATGCAGGTTGGCAGGTTGTTGTCTCATCAAAGGAAGAGAGAAAAAAAAGAGTCTGGAGACAGTTCTGTGGATGGCTATCTGAGGCTGTGTCTTACCTGACCACTGCTGTCAGCCTGCTGTTGCTGGAGGCGTTATTTATGCAGATCTCAGGAGTGAGCTTAACACTCACCTGGTCCCTCAGGCTTTGTTTACTTAAAGTTCTCCTGGGCGTGAGCCACTGCTGCAAGCTTTCCCCTTTTCAAGCACAATGGGGGAAATGACACTGCACCGGCTTTCTCAGGCCAGCATGTTTATTTATAGTTCACATGGGAAGTGGTTCTTCCCCCTACTCCTGTGGAGTTTTCCTCCCACTGCCTCTTTTACAAGCTTTCCTGCTCCTGGTTGCTTGGTGTGTGCTGCTGCTCCAGTCTTCTCCAGCCAGCTTGTTGTGAGGGATTTCCCCTACCCCGCCTTTGGTGCTCAGGGCACCCTGCCCTCTTTGTAACGTGTCTTTTTTGTTATTGCTTATTATTCAGTTATTTTTTCTCTTTTTTCCCTGGGTGGGGGTCGGTCTGTCCAGGGGGCTATGCTGATCTGGCCCAGGGTTGTCTGTGGGAGTACCGAGTGCTGCTTAGCTCACCTGGTGGTCTGTGACTTCCCAATCTGTCTGTGCACTGCCATCTGGTGGTGGCATGGGAGCCCTCCTGGTTTCTCTGTTTAATGTGAAGTGGAGATGCTATGTGCAGGCTGGAGGTGTGGAGGAGTCAAAGTTTTGCCTCTTCTCAGTGGTTGTTCCTGTAAGGTGTATCTCCAGTGCCTCTCCAAGATTTTTTTTAGGAGGCATGCTTTCTGCTTCCTCCCTCTAGCCACCATCTTGGAATCTTCCCAATCCACATTTTGTTGCCTTTTCAGTTCCTTATTTCTAACTTGAGGCTGGTGAGAACACATGAAGAAAAAGACTGGTACTTCTATTTTAGCATTTACACCTGACTGTTGCATAAAAGACTTAAAGTCTATGCCTTAAATCTTCTAAGGAATTATCTTCATTTTACTTGTAGAATTATGTGAAAGTATAAACTATTTTCACAAGAAAGTTCCAAACATTACTATCCAGCTTTTAGAAACCACGGTCATTCTCTATGTAAAATAAAGTCACTTAAATCAATCTTATCATCTTTCTACTCTGCATCTTTGATATACTATTAGCATAGCAGAGTCCAAGATTAAGTTCCAAGAGTTATCCTAAATTCTTCTACAGATTTTTACCTATTTCTCTGGATTTGGGAAAATCTTTAATGATGCTCTCAATCACCTCTTATCAAGGCCAGTGTTTAAAATAATTTGTAAAAAACCTGTATTCTTGTTGTGACTGAACTTTATTAAGCATTTGAGCATTGTGAGTATCTGAGTGATAAGTAGAGTAGGTAATTTATGTTCTTATGGAAGAACACAAGCAGCAAGCATTGGGCATATATAGGACAGGTATATTGAGATAAGAGCTATCAGATAGCATTTTTTTTGGAGGGGGATTTTAAAATTGAAATAGTTTTAAGTTTCTCAATATTTTTCCTTTGCCTTGGTGATTGGATTTTTTGAAAAATAATTTTGTAATCTAATTTCTTTGGAAGCATTCTCATACTAATTGCAATATATGCCTTTGAATGTTTGAGATTTTTGTTTTCACTCTAAGGTATATTGCAAATGAATAAGTTAACTAACATTATCAGCTAGGATTGGTGAACACATTAAGAATAGAGTCCTACTGAGAGATCTATTTTTAGTTAAAGAAGAAGTAGATTTAAGTGTACAAATTCTTTCCTAATAGGAAAAATGTGAGCCGGTTCTTGGATAAATTGGTTTTCAAGAATTTGTTGAGGCAAATTCTAAAGTTATTTGTTGGTTCATAGATGTATTTTCTGGCCAAGTAATTATTGAAACAAACACCTAAGTTATATTGATGAAGATTTCTAGGTTGTAATAACTGAATTATACTCATGGTCACAATTCCACAGAAGGCTTACTCATGTTTTCAATTAATGCAGGTTACTCATACCATTGGTTCTAAATTCATTTGTAAAGCAAAAGTACACCCTGTATACTATATGTCCCAAGCTTTTTACCAGAGAGTTTTTAATTTAACTACAATTTGAATAAGCATACATTAATAATACAAGGAGGTTTCATTGTGATAGTGCCACATATGCATGCAGTGTACTTTGAACATGTTCCCCACCTTCATTATATGTCCATTTTCATTAACCCCTACTTTCTCCTCCCCCTTTTTTAAAGTGTTTGATGAGCTTCATTATGCTGTCTTCATATATATGCTATGTATTTACATACATGTGTGTATGTACATATATATGTATAGATACATGTATATATGTGGTGTAATTCAATTTTCTTTCTTCTCCCTTCCCCTCCTGCTGATCCTCCCATCCAGTTCACTATTTACATTTATGTCCCCTTATTGTCATCTTCAGCATCATTTTAGTTCTAGGTTCCACAAATGAGCAAAACATGAGACATTTGGCTATTTGAAATTGATTTATCTCACTCAGCATGCTGGTCTCCAGTTGCCCTCAACCTAATAGCAGTCTTAGAAATCCCTGAGTTTGTAGTTTGTGTCAGAAGTAAGACTGGCCCAGTGAATGCTCTAAAATTTTACACATACATACACACACACACACATATATATATATATATATATATATACACATACACTCAAATATGTATTTGCTTTCCCTACATCTGATATCTAATACATGTGATAGCAAGTTCTTTTTAGGATGCTGCAAACGCTATATATTATATCAGGAATTCAATAGTGAGTATCTGATACTTCAGACTTATAATAGTCTTATAGAATTTTTATTAGAAAATTAAAGAAAATATTCATTATTTATTCTTCTGACAGTTATATTAAATACTAAATTATTCAATGATGCTTAGTAATCCAGAGTAGACACACTTTATTCAGGACCATTTTACTAGGTTAGTGACTACTTGCAATAGGGTTTTATTTCTTTTCGTTGTGTTTTTTGGCAATACTGGGGTTTGAATTCAGGGCTTCATGCTTGCTAAATAGGTGTTCAACAACTTGAGCCTCTCTAAAATCCTTGCAATGAGGTTTTGTAGTGCAAGACAGACTGTCCTCAACTCTGAATATAACATGAACGAGGGAGAATTTATAATCCAGGAACAGTGTGGAGTCAGTGGATAAAATATTGTCTGATCAAACAGAGTAAACCATTAGTTCTTGATGCAGGCAAGCCAGGGTGACCAAGGATCATGTGGTCATGGAGGAGTTTGAAGAACTTCATCAGGTGTTAAACATTATATATCAAGAATGGGACTTGTTGCTGATCTGACTTTGCTTTACATGAAGTCATGTGTCTAGAAGAAAGTTCATATCCTGACTAAGGTGTGTTCAAGCAAACAATCCTTGCTGTTCATATTACTGTAATTTACTCAAATCATGTAAAAATCTCACTTTAGTCCTTAATCAAAATGCCTCCACTTAAACTTCTACATACTATTTCTTTGCTACTTAATTTTAAGTTTTTACTTTGAAATTCTTCTATTTTCCTATCATATCATTGAATGTTTCTTATAAAAGAACCTGCATGATAGATTATTTCTTTAGGTCAAAAATGTTTTCAATTCCTTTAATTCAAAAATTATGTCTACTGATAAAAAATGTTTTTGTTAGCTTGTAAAACTTCATGCAACATTATAGGACTTTTTTATGTTGTAGCTAGCAGAAAATTGAGTCAAATGGAATTCAAATGTAAATCTACATTCAACCAGAGGTTGAATTTAAGCCCTTAATATCTATTAGTGCGATCCTAAGCACTAATAAAAGGGTTTTGAAATTGAGCAGATTATTCTTTACTCATAGCCTATAATGCACAAGTTTTCCTGTGTCAGAATGTCCTCCTTCCTGGGTCCTGTGATGAGAACCAGGTTTCACTGTGATGTACAGTATGGACATGCTCTGTCTGAGCCCAGGATCCTCATCTTGAAATTTCGTAGAATGATAATCATGGACAACAAGAGCAAATAAAGCAGGAGAGTTTATTGTGATAGAAAAACAGGAAAGAATAGAGCCCTCAGAGTTGGGAGGGTTTGTCAAAGATGTGACCTGGTGTAAGGTTTTTAGCCATTTACCCCAGGATGTTGCTCAAACTCTATGTTAGTTAGGTGTGCAGAAAGCAGTATTCCAGTTGGTTGTGTCTGCAGTGTTTTGATTGGTTGTGCCCTTCAAATCATGGAGGTTTGAAATTCCTAGTAGTCCTGGTAGTATCCTCATTCTGGTCCATCCTGTTTTCCTTCCTTAGGTCCTTTAAGGTCACAATAAAGTCATAATAGAGTTTTTTCAGGGACCCTTCTGTCCGAGCTAAGTCTAGCCTACTTGCTCTGTACCAACTTGTTATTGTAGGTAAGTAGGGTATTGCCCCAAAATTAAGTTGTATATTTATTAGGACTGAGACATGGTCTTGTTCTCATTTCCCCTTCTCAGGGATTCATCTTAGAAATATAATGAGAAGAATCTTAAGTCTTTATAAGTTGGAATGTAAATAAATCTCATTGGAGGTGGGAAGAAGAGGAAATAAGTAAAACTAGACCCTTCAGTTTTACAACTAGGTATATCTCCAAAAGTCCCAATGGTCTGAGATAAGCCAGTTAGCGTCAGAACAGAGGCAACTGTGTGTCACTAAAGGCTGATGTAGTAACAGAGCTGCATTCCAACAGTGTATCATGGCATTTAGCAAATAGTGAAAATACAACCACTCAAAGCCAGCTCAGACAAACAAAGCCAGCCAAGGTGACCTCTATCTGTCCCTTGGTTCATCATAATGTTATCTTCATATCACCAACCTTAAAGATTGTCTGGTCCCATTGTGGATCTGATGCCATGACACATCCAAATCCCCATAAAATAACCCCAAAAAGGGCAGAAATACTTTTTGGGTGATTCCCTACACTTTCTCCACCGTGTTCCCCAATAATCCTCTCTTTCATTAAACTCGACCATAGCATAGGCTGTCCAAAAAACTGGCAGGCACAATTTACTGTCAAAAGCCTACGCACCCCACTTTAGTTTGTACATTCACATTTGCTTTGGAATGAAAATTCTCTCCCAGTTCCTTAATTCATCTCCTGTCCTCTCTGTACTCTTTCTTTTACCATGAGAAGAACCTGAAACACTCAATAGAGCAATCTTTTTATTATCTTATTTTTATTATTTTTATGCTGGGGGTACATTTTGACATTTACCAAATTTCTTACAGTTTATCACAGTTGAATTCATTCACTCCATCATTTATTCTCCTTTGTCTTTCACTGCCCTCCCATTCTTGGAATAGTTTTGACAGCTCTCATTTTTCCATTTTGATACATGAGTACATAGTATTTCCAAATGGAAAGAGCTTTATCTGTTTTTTCTATCTTTCTCTGAAACCTCCCAGCCTTCAACACTGTTAAGAGTCTCATGCCCCTTTGAAAATATAAACATATATCTGCAGAGTGGTAAATCTCTTTGAAAGTCTCACTGAATCCAAAGTGGTCACTCATGAATAAACTTCTAAAGCTTAGCTTTTAGCCCTCACCGAGTGTTAGTGCAATTTGTCGGAAGTATTAATTATACTGTAATATACACATGTTTTTCTCTACTGCTTCCAAATGGGAAACATCTTACTCTCCTTCAATATTTGGTTAGCTTTATTTTTGTTCTCATAATTATATGCTTTAAGCTTTTGACTAGCATTTACAACAGATGATAGATGAGTATATTCTCAACAAATCATCCTTTTTTGTGGCAAAATAAATTCAGAATTAACTTCACTAGAAATATTTGGCTCTCATAATCAAAAAATCTCAAAGAATTCAACAAGTTAATAATGAAAATTGGTTTCTCTGCTATATATCCAAGCTTTTTAACACTGTCAAAATTCTTTTTAATTAAAGCTTTTAAAAAAGTAAGCATTAAATTTTGTGATAGTTATAGATGGATCTGTAGTTTTAAGGAATAATACAGTGAAATCTGGCATGCACTTTAACCAGTCTATCACAATGTTATCTTTTTATAAAACTACACAATGTCACAAACAAGGTACTGATATTGATGCAATCAAGATAAATATCCTGACCAGGTTTTTGATGTTGATTTTTATTACTTTTTATTAAATGTAAATTCACTCCTTCAGTGAGAACACAGCTATTTGAATTACGTATATATTTTGAGTGATTTGTGGTAGTCTGTGCTTTTTCTTAAGACTTGGTCCATTTCATCTCAGTTCAAATTTATATGTAAAGAGCTATTCATAGTATGCCTTAAATATAATTTTGTTATCTTTCTTATTCCTGATTTTATAATTTGTGTCCTTTCCATTTTTTTTCTTCTTCAGTGCTTATAGAAATCCACCTATTTTAGTAATCATTCAAAAAGATCATCTCTTTGCTTTATCGATTTTTGGTATTGTTTCTATTTTTAAATTTCATTGATATTTGCTCTTTATTGTTTCTCTCTAACTTGCTTTGAGTTTATGTATTCTCTGTATTCCAGGTTTCTGAAGAAGAAACTTAGATTATTAAGATTTGTATGCTTTACCAATACATGCACTTAATACTGTTTTAGCTATATGCCATAAATTTTTAACATTGAATTTCCATTTTTTTTCTATGTGTTTTTGCTTTCCACAAGACTTCCTCTTTGATGCATGGATATCTAGAAACATATTGTTTACTTTTTAAGTGTTTGGAAATTTTCTCATTATCTTTTCATAACTATGTTTTTGTGGTGCTTGGGATTTAACCCAAGGCCTCACATAGGCTAGTCTAGTGCTCTAGCATTGAACTAAACCCCCAGCCCTTGTTGTCTTTGTGCTTTCAATTTATTGATATCTAATTTAACTCCATTTTGAATTATGAACACACTCTGTGTGGTTTACTTTTTCATAAATATATTGATGTATGTTTTAGAGTATGACACATATCTTGTGAATGCTTAGAAAGAATAATTTTTCTGCTGTTGATTGCAATGACTTGCCAATATTGAAGAGAGATCTTGCTAGTTGGTGATGTCTATGTCACTTCCCTATAGTTTTTCTAACAAATTATCAAATGTGGATGCTTAATCAAGAGATATTGATTCTCTCACAGTTCTGGAAAGAATTTCCTATCTATCTATCTATCTATCTATCTATCTATCTATCTACCTATCTATCTATCATCTATCTGTCATTTATCTATTTTGGGCATTAATCAGGTAATATTTTTTGCTCAAGACCAGCCTGAGATGTCATTCTTCTACTCATGCCTTCCATGAAGCTTGGATTAACAGTCACTCACCACCACACACAACTTGTTTTTCAAGATATGATTTCCTTAACTTTTTGCCCAATCCAACAGTGATCTTCCTATCTCTGCCTCTCAAGAGCTGGGATTACAGTTGTGACCCAATATATCAGCAAGAAATCTTAAGTCATTTTTATTGGATTGAAATCAAGGTGCTGCCCGATACTCATTTCCTTTGGCAGTCACAGAGGATAATTTGTTTCTTGTCTCCAACTTTTAATGGTTAGTTATTCTTTCACCTGTGGCTGTCCCTCTCTGATTTTCAAGATCAGCATCTTTAATCTTCTCTTAGCTCTATGCTTATATTGTTTGGCTCCCTATTTCTATCAAATCCCATTTCCTACTATCTAAATAATTCAAATCAGATATAAGTGAGACTGTGAATATAATCTACTTTGGGGAAAACTCCAGTGATCTATAGCTTTATAAAACTAGAAAACATGTTTTCTGTTTTCTTGTTTCTATGACAGTGTGTTCTTCAGCTTTCAGAGGGGATGAATTAAAATGTGATATATTTGATACATTGTAAGAACTTTTGTAACTGCCACAATTTATCCCCACTTAACACAACAATGATTTTAAAAATAAAAGAAACATTTCCTCCAAAAAATAAATATCTTAGAAAATTTACTAACAGAGAGAAAAGCTTTACTTTGGTTCATGGACTTGGAGACTAACATCAGAGAGTAGGCAAATCCGTTGCTCTGGACCTCTGGTGAGAGTACTGGATGTCAATGGTTGTGAGTGTGTAGAGGTGCAAACCAACCAAGGAGCACAGAGAAACAGGGAAACACCAGGTTACAACCATTCCCCTTGAGGTAATGCACCCAACAGCCTAAGGATGTCTCACAAGGCACCACCCTTTACAGGGCAACAGCAACTACTAATGCCACCATCATTGGGACCAAGCCTTTAATACATGAACCTCCTAGGGACATTCATTTATCCAAATCTTGGTAATAGTGATTTAGTTCTAGAACTTTTTTCATCATTTACCTAGTAGTTTCTTTAAGTATTACATTATATTGTTGTGGGCATCTGAAGCTGAGATAAAGGACACTGAGGCAGTTTAGCAGGAAGCAACATTTATTGTGCCAACACAGACCCAGCAGACTTGTATCCAAAGGCTGAGTCTTGAGAACAAAGAGGTCTCACCTTACATATCCTTGCAAGTAGGTTACAGAAGCAAAAAGCAAAGCTCAACCCATATATGGCTGCATGCGACTTTATTGGCTATTTCATTTCCCCAGTGCTATTTGACCTTTTTCAAGTTTCAGTTCTTTTAAGTTTTATCTCTCTACTTTGCTATTCCTTCTCCCTGCTACAATATCATATATACTGCACATATATATTATACTATGTCATATTAGAGTCTGTTGATGTCATTAGAGTTTGCATGGAGTGTAGAAACCATGCCTCTCTTATTGTTTCTTTATGCTTTTCTGTTTATATTTTTTTCAAATATTTCATCTGTATACATTTAGAACCATATAAGAAAATTTTTCCTTAATCATCAACATCAAATTAAAACCTTAGAAGAAAAGTCTATTACATTTAACTAAATTGTTGCTTTTTCCTTTCATTATTATTTCCTGATGTTACAAGGTTCTTCTTTTATCATGGTTTGAGGATAATCTGCAATGAATAATTCTCTCAGCTTTCCTTTATCTGAAAATATCTTGACTTGCCTTTAATTCCTCAAGGGTGTTTTAAATTGATGCAGGAAGTACTCTGGAGTGCCAGTTTTTTTTTTTCAGGGCTTGAAAAATGGTGAATTAGTTCCTCTAACATCCATTGTTTATTATGATAAAGTCAGTGTTTGAATTCTTTCTCTCGTAGGTTAGGGTTCACTGCTCTCTCTTTGCTTTCAATATTTTATTATTTTCTTTTGCTTTAGGTGTTTTTGTATGGATTTGCTCTTTATATTTTTGATGTGTTTATTGTGTTTACTTTTCAAAATTTCTTCATTCCCAATATTTATGTCTTTTGACAAATTCTGGACATTTTTATTCACTATTTATTCAAGAGTTTTTTCAGTCCCCTTTACTTTTCCTTTTGTACTGGGACCCCAGTGACATGGATGTCTGTCAGACTTACTTTTTAGTTCCACAGATTCCTGTATTTGTTCATTTTTCTTCATATTATGTCTTTATTATTTAGATAATTTCTATTATTCTCTTTTTTGTTCATCAATTCTTTCTCCAGTTCCTTCATCTAAGATCAAACCTATTTTTGAATCTTTAAATTTTATTTTTTCTTTAAAAATTTCATCTTTCTCTTCCATTTATCTTCTAAATATTTGCTGATATTTTCTATTTTTCTTTTTCTTTTTTTTATTTAAAGGTAAATCTATTTTTCTTAATTTCAACTCTAGTGTGATTGTTCATTTGAACAATTTTATGTTGTCTGCTTTAAAATGTTATATATTCTAACATCTTCATCATCTCTCTATTGGAATATATTGATTGCCTTTTTTACTTTGATTAGAAGTCTTTCTTCTTTGTATCATGAGCGATTTTTAATCAAAATCTGAATATTATAGCATTATAAGACTGTAGATACTATTTAAACCTGTCATTTTATCTGTTTTCTCTTAATACAGGGTAGGGGGGTTTTATAATTAAGGAGTAGAACTTCAGTTTCTCCATTCAGGCTCTGTTGAAAATCAACTATGAGTACTTTTTGAGATACTAGTAAAATTTCTCATTGTCCATTAGGCTTCCATTGATACCTCCTTGGCAAGAGGAGCAAGAGTGCCTCATTAATGTCCTTATGTAGCCTCTCCAGGCACCACACTGGGGGGATTGGTTTTGGGACAGTGTTGTGTTAAATCCTCAATCGCTCCTAGGCTTCCTTTGGCATTTCCTGTTAGGATATGGAGTACCAGTTTAGGTACCAGGAAAACTGATGCCCAGGGCCCACCTGATTTCCCCTAATATTTAGGGAATTGGTAACGTTTCATTACCTTCTATTCTGACATTCCTTTTCCACACCAGGGAACAACAGTCCCAGCATATCCCTCAGCCCTTTCTGATACTATCTGGGGATTGGCAAAGGGTGGGTTACGATGACACATTACAACCCTTGTGAAGGTGGGAATCTAAGTCTCTCTACTCAGGCTTCAGTGGCATGGTCAGGGTTGTGGTCAGATTTTCCTGTGCTGATTACCTTCAGCCTAGCAGCTGGCTCAGTGTTTGCTGTTTTGCTGTGTGGTTCATTTTCTGAGGCTAAAATCTTAAGTTTTTGTCTTTTTGTTTTTTATCAGCTCCCAATGGCATTTCTCTGTTGCTGCCTTTTTCAGTAATAAGTTTGGGATCTGTGAGACATAGCCAAAACCTATGGAACTTTTAGGTTTTCCTTGGGTGATGAGTTCCTTACTCCTAGCCCTTTTTTTGGAATTTTGTTTTTGAGATATGGTCTCCCTAACTTTGGCCTATACGAACTTTGAGCTCCAGGTCCACTTGTCTCTGCCCCCCATGTATCAGCTTCTCAGAGATGTCTTTTTCTTTTTCTTCTCCTTCTTCTCCTTCTTCTCCTTCTTCTTCTTCTTCTTCTTCTTCTTCTTCTTCTTCTTCTTCTTCTTCTTCTTCTTCTTCTTCTTCCTCTTCCTCTTTGTCCTCCTCCTCCTCCTCCTTCTTTCTTCTTCCTCTTTCTCTTCCTCCTTCCTCTCCTTTCTTCTCTTGTTTGTACTGGGAATTCAACCCAGGCAACCTCTCTATCACTTTTGATCACTTGAACTACACCTCCAGTCCTTCTTAATTATTTTTATTAGCATATATTAATTGTACAAAGTGGAGAGTTTCATGTGATATTTCTGTACACACATATAATGTACTTTGATCTTTTTCACTCCTCTACTGCAGTTTTTTATCCCTCTACACCCTCTTTTTTAAAAACATTTTTACATGGATTTTTGGTTGTGTTGTTTTGTTTGTTTTTTGGGATTTATTATTACTATTATTATTATTTTGGTGGTACTAGGGTCTGAACTTATGGTTTCATGCTTGCCAGGTAGGTGTTCTATAGCTTGTTCCACACTTTTAGCTCTGGTTATTTTGCAGATGGGATCTTGCTTTTTTGCCAAGTCTGGCATGGACCAGAATCCTCCTATTTTATGCTTCATACCATCATTGGCATGACAAGTACACAGCCCAACACCCAGCCCTTTTCTGTTGAAATTAGGTCTCATAAACTTTTTTTGCTCAGGCTATCCTGGATCCTCAATCATTCCAATCTTGTATTCCCTTGCAGTCTGGGATGACAGGTGAATTTCACAATGTCTAGCTATTGGTTGAGATGGGACCATATCACCTTTTTGTCTAGGCTGACCTCTAATTGCAATCCTCTAGATCTCTGCCTTCTGCATAACTAAGATCACAGGTATGAGCCACTGTACTCCAGTTTCTGACTAATTTCTTAAATTCCTTTCATTATGTCTTTTTACATGTGCACACAACATACCTCAATCATATCTTCCCTCATCCTCTCCTTCCCCTTTCCACTTCATACTGGTTTCCTTCTTCCCACCTAATAACTCCCCTTAAGGTTTCCTTTTTCCTGAACACTCACCGGCATTTGTTGTCTATTTCCTTGATGATAGCCATTCTGATTGGGGTGAGATAGAATTTCAATGTTGTTTAGATTTGCACTTCCTTTATGGTCAGGGATATTTATTGGTTATTCATACTTCTTGTTTTGAGAACTGTCTGTTAAATTCACTTGTACATTTACCAACTGGATTGTTTGTCATTTTGATGTTTAGTTTTGGGGCTGTTTTATTCATGTTGTCTAGGGTTTTTTAATTGTACTTCATAGAAGAAATGTTGAAAAGTGTGTTTTCACTATCTTCTGGCAACTGAAAGCCTGATATTTATTGGCTTTATAAATGATATTTTGTGTAATTATTATATATATTATATTTTTAAGGTATATATTAGTTAATCTTTCAAAAGAATTTCTGGTTCACTATTTTGCAATAGTTTATTTATCTACCCCCAAATTGCCATTTTAAAATAGGAATGCTAACAAAAACTTTTTAGAAAGACTTGATAAAAATTTATATATAGAATAAATACTATACTGATTTTATATATGGAATAACTATGGCTCAATTTGCCAGTTTTATTATATAACATAAAAATAGTTATATTAATTTATAACCTTTTTTTGCAAAATAATTTAAACACAAGAGGGTTAATTATTCAGTGATATCCAAGGTGGATATAGGTAATATAATCTAATTAGGCACCTAAGATGTACCCTCCAGCAAGAAGAGTATATGAAGCTATTGACCTAAGGTTAGAAATAACTTCAGGGTAATGATTTCCAATTAAATGTAATTCTCATCTCAGTGTAGGTGTATTCAGCATTATAAATGCAATTTTTTTCATTGCAGAAATAAAACTTAACAAGTTATCGAAGATTCCAAGGCTCCTATGACCTGTTTCTTTATCATTCATTTTACACCTGGATAAACTAGGTTTCTAGCTATGTAAGACCTTTTCAGGAACATGAAAACATTGGTATCTATAATACTAGACCTGGATGACCTACAGAATCAGCATATTATCAGCGATTTCTTAGATAGGACACTAACAAAAAATGACTTCTGCTAGAAATGTTGTGTGAACAAAGCTGCTCATAGTGTGGTTCTGTAATAGTGACCAGCTGCAACTACCAAACAAACCCATTTGATTTTATTGCTTCTTATTTTTAACTTTAGTACTAAAGTGCTGAGGCAGCTCAGTAAGCACAGAGGCACATTTTGAATACTAATCTCATAGCAACCTCTGCTTTATCAAATACGTTTTCATGGAAAAAAAGAAAATAGAAAGTTTCAACACTAACTTAATTTAGAAACCACTATTTTTTCTTATGAGATGTAAATTTTCACTACATGATTATTCTTTTTATTACTTTAGTAGGGTAAATGTCATTTGCAGAACTCCTGAGCTGCTACAGAACACTATTTATAGCAAAAAAACAACTGCTACTTTAATCATATTGACACACTTTATAGCTGTGCTGTAAAGTATTTTTTATATCTGACACTTATGACAGAAAACCAAATCAAACTAAGCCTTAATGATTGCTGTTCTTCTCTGAATATGTGAGGCAGAAGAATATAATAATGACTGAAATATATTTTCAAGGATATTTTTAAAGAATCAATTTTCTATTCAAGAACAAGGAAAAGAAATGTGTAAGTTTGGTTAGAAACAATATATGATTATATAATAAGAATAACAGAACCTACATCAAGTATAAGGCTGTGTAAGTTACATTTCTTAATACTAACTAACTTTTGAAGTAGGGCACACCTTCAACATTTGTCTCTAATGTAACACAAGTGAAAACTGGAATAACTCTCTAAACATCATCATAAAATTATTTTCTTATTCTGCAGTTTTGCTGAAACTAATCACAAGTTAATTAGAATTAGTACCTAAGCTATTAAAATACAGTCTAAAAGCCCAGTTATATTAATTACAATTGCTCATTACAAATATACCTAATAATCTTTTCTCTAACATTCAGATGTATGTGAACTTTCCAAGATACCTTATACTTGAAATCTCCACAGGAATTTGATCATTCTCTCCTCAAATTGTATGCACATTTATCTCTGTGGTGGATGTCAGAATATAGATAAGGAGTCCTGGCTAAATTCAAATGTTCTTTCTGAATTTATGTTATTTAGTGAAATGAAATATAATAAGCTGAAGGATAGGATGTTTCTATGATGTATACAATGTTGCTCTCTAGCTAATCATTTCACCTGAGCAAGCACATAATTGGAAGATACAAACTTTTGACTTTGCATATTAGTATTATTGAGAAAAAATTTTAAATATGTAGTTTAGAATACCTAAAGGGAGAAATAATGATAAGTACATTTATTATGGGACCACTTATAAATTTACTTTGAAATATGTTTTTATCTGTGAAGCTTAAATATTTTAAATATTTTCATACCTACTAATATTTTTCTATCTAAGAGTATAGGTTTTGCATTTTATACTATATTATTGGATTTATATTTTTCTTTAGCCCTCTTTATAGTATAATCTAATTTCATACAATTAATATTATTGAGTTCATAGTAACCAACATTAAATTATTTAATATATAAGAAAATATATGAAAGATAAAATGTTTGCTTGCTTATTTTTGTTGCTGTTATTAATCTAGTTACCTAGTTATTGTGTCTTTATTTGAAAGATATTCTTGTGGAAATTTCCAGAAAATAATTGCATATTTTGGAGTTAAGCATGCATAGGGGTAATAGTTGAATGAGTGTTTTTATTCTCTATGTTAAAGTTTAAAACATTTTATTTTGAAGTAATTGTACACTTAGAGAATTGTTGCAAAAATAACAGGTTATATCTTACTCATGGTAACTATCATGCAAAAGAAAATATGTACACTAGAAAAATCCATTCATCATGACTCCATCTCAATGGCAGCCTCAACCTGGATACTGGCACTGCACAAGGTCAAAACTACAGAACTGAATCATGCTACTTGATTTATAGATTGAGAAGAAACTGCCCAGCAGGTATGATTTTTTTGTCTATGTTTCAGCACATCTTTTTCATGAACACAAGTAGTATTTTCACTCCATTCATTGTCTCATAAATGAATATTATATTGAAGCTAGATATGAGTCTGGGTTAGGAGGGAATACGGTGTTAAAGCAGTGACACTATAAATTCCAGAAGAAAGGTCACTTCTCACCTTTCACTCTTCTTTCTTGGGGTTTAATAATTTGGAAACTTCCTGAATCCTAAAGATTTAATTTTATTCATTAGATGCTCTTTTCTTCCTTTTTTTGTATTGCATTTGTCAGTATAGCTTTAATGCATTTTTAATAGCTTTAATCAAAATATAGAGAACACAATTTTACTAATACATCAGTTCGTTTAAATAATTAGAATATAGTTACATTTTTATTTGCATTACCATTTATTTCATTAATAGTATAATAACTAAGAATTATAAATTCAAAAGTGTTGGTTTTAACCATACAGCTTATTAATTCCTGTCAACCTTTTGTAACTCCCTGTTAACATATGCATAATGGCAAAAATCTCTGACATGGAACACTTAACTGACTCCAGTTTTTCCACTCATTTTTCCTATCCCTTCATGCACTTTTTTATTGTATTAGTTTACATTTTTTTCTTTAACCTTGAATGCCCTTGCTGCTGCAGTGACTTGTCCACATTGTACTACTCTTTTCCCTCTATTATCTATTTAAAAATTTCCTATTCTGTTCTCTGATATTACTTTGGTTATAACACAGGATGAGCACTTTTCACATTGTATTATGTTTAACTTTATGATCTCTTTCCTCTGTTAGATAATGAATTCTATCAAGGGAAGGACATTTAGGAATTTGTGTATTTATCGTGCACAGCATAATTTCTAGAGTGTGTTAGACGTTCAATGTATTGTAATGTTGACAAAAAGAATATGTGATTGAATGGGATTTTATAGGTTAAAAAATAAAATAATAATGATTGTTAGTATACAGCTGTTAGGTTAAAACAGGACAGCTAATATTAAGCAATTCTGTGCTAGCCAAAGCTGAATACTTTAGTGGGAATTTGGTAGAATATAATGTACAATGTTGAAGTAATACTATTTTTTTCTCGAGAGTTCAGTATTGCACAGCCTGTCTTGTGTTGGAACTGTTGAGTACTCCTGCACAAATTAGACATGACAATACTGAGTAGCAGCAATGGATCTCATTTTCTTTTATTCATCAGTCCACATTGCAGTTAACATTGGGAGACAGCTTGCTATAGACGTAAAGTTATTTGGGATTAATCTCTTTATTGCTTTCTCTTGTTAAAAGACAAACAAAGGAAAAATAAAACATTAAGATTATTTTTGTACTCAAGTGCCATGGTTTTCTCTAGCTCATGAATCAGGAAACACTATATTTAGAGGATTTGGGGACTCTTTTGAAGAAGCACAAATAACAAAACTTTCCAAAGGACATCTGTAGAACCCAGCAGCCAGGATCCTGCTTTAACTTCTTACTGCTGCTAAGACAGGCTTCTCCTCCACACGACCAATCTGGAGAAGGGTCAATGGATAAAGAAAAGATGGCAACAGAAAAAACAATACAATTGTATTCTAATTGCTAAGGCAAACTAAAAGTTTAAATTATTAGATGCAATAAGTCTTCTTTATTTGCTTCATTTTGAAATTTTCTAAGTCTTCCACAAATTGTTCCTCATTTTGCCCCTATAACCCTCAATATAAATAAGATCAAGTAGTGGGAAACAGAACATTATCTCTCAATGCTTAAGTGATGGCTGGCAGCATCAGTACCATAGACAACTTTAAAAACTGAGCTGTACTGGATAATTTTTTGTGAGTCCCATTTCAAAGTATTTGCCTTCTCATAACTCACTGCCATGCTGAGAACTAGTTTTTCAATGTTTAGAGGATATTTCAGCCCTGCGTCTTCCCTCCTACAAAAGTGCTAATTTTCTTGGCAACTGAAGAAAAGAACATCTGCTTATATTGATCCTTTAGTTGGAAAACAAGAAAAACTTTTTCTTTTCTTTTTCTGTATTGGTGATATGATTATAAAGCCCTATTGCATATTAATGTCTCTTGAGACACATACTTGCTTGAATTTGAATGACCAGAAATAAAATGAAGCAATACTCAGTTATAAAACAGAAATAAACCATATTTGCTAAATAGTTTTTTTCACTAAATGAAAACACATACATATAATATAAAAGTAAAATGAACAAAGCATTTTAAAAGGATGTACTTCTTGTTTACAATCTTCCTTCCCTAGTAACATGACAGTTAATGCAGTATTCATGGTCAAATTTAACTTTTGAGACCATCTGCTCTATGCAAGATATCATGGAAATAAAAGCTGTTTTGAAATGAAAAGAGAACAAAAATCTTATTCAGAGTGTACCCCCCAGCTGTGTTGCCAGTTACTGTGTAATCATCTTTCATTATACATGCTGTATGGGATATAGAGGATGAGTGGAAATGCAAACCTGATGTTCAGAATTTGTACAGCTCTTTTAAGGCCAAATCTTCTCAGCAAGGAATTTACTCTCAGATTCCAAAAGAATTTTGCGAAGTCACTCAATATTAACTTACTGATCATTCTAACATTCTAAAAAGCACACTAAAGACAAGGACAAGTATTAAAGTTCTTACATCTATGGAATGTTAATGTACTAAGTGGTATGTGATTAAGGAAGTCAGGATACTATTATCATCTTTGTTGTGGGATTTTCTTTCAATTGATAACAAGTTCCAGACTACATATATCTTGTTCCCTCCAAAGTTTAGCTCTGGTGCTAGTTTTTTTGAGGTGAGGTCCTTTTCAAGGTATTCTGTTCATTTAACAACAAGGCTATAACATATAAATTGATAAGACATAATGACAGGCATGAATATGATGTAGATAATATTTTGTAGCTCAATTTGCATTTAATTTTACTTCAGAAGAAAGACAATATTCCATAACTCACCATTGCACTTAAATTGTCATGAATAATCCCATATTTGGTGATAAGAGCTTATTAAAGTTGGTGGTGTGGTTTATGGATGGAGTATTTTCTACCATGTGTGAGAACCCAGCACAGAAAAAAAACGAAAAACATAAAGTAGAAAACTTGACTCATTCTTCATCCTAGTTCTACAGAAACTTATAATTTTATTATAGACACTTTTTTCCAGATTTTTCAGTTATCTCCAACTATCCTGAAGCTTATTGGTTAAAATAGCTACCATTTTATCATCTTTAATCATCTTTCAGATAAATATTCATACCACCCAGCAGCATGATATTTCTGCTCTCGATTGAATACAATGGTGTCACTTTGTAATTTTTAGGTGATTGCTGGATAACACAGGGTGGATGTACTCACATTTCTGGGTCCTTGGCGAACTGCAGCACTAGGTGAACTGACCATTCTTTCTCCTAGTGGTCTCATGACTTTTGCACATGATACCTTCTGCATAGTACACTATTATCATACTTTCTTATAAAGCAGCTCAGAGCTCCATGATACCCAGGTGGATGCTTCCAGTCTTTTTAAAGGCTATCCTCAAAGTATGATGGCATCATAATTTATTGCTTACATCAGTCACATGATGAGGCCAGTCCACATTCATGGAGAGACAAAAAAGACTTTCACTTCTCAAGAAGATTATGTTAAGGAATTGACAATCATGTTCAATATATGGCACTCTATGTCTAAAAACAAGCTGCAAAAATTTTTGTGATATAGAAGTTTTTGTAATACTTGTGGAAAATATTCTTGGAAATGATATTGATGAGTCAAAATGTTGATATGCATTTATATTTTTCACAAATATTTTTAAACATTTTTGGAAGTATTTTACTATGTTTTATTTTTCTTTGTTAACCCCAGCAATACTTGAGAAAAAATAAGGTGTTTAAAAATATTTAAAGAAAGAAAGAATATTAAGCTAAGGAGGTGGAATGGAGGGAAAAAAAGAAGAGCATGAAAACAGAGAGTTATAGAATTGATAAATGATAGTATAAGATAGAAATCTAGTATTTGAAAGTTGTTAAATTTCCTTATAGCTATTTCTTTTCTGTTAAACCATGAAGGAGACCATAACATCATCCAACTCCGTTGTGCTGCCCGGTAATGGATAAGCCTATGATTGCATTTATCTTTACATGGTTTTTAAAATGTTCCACTAAAGAGTAAATGTGAGGAATTTAATTTTAGAAAAATATTAAAATGAAAGTCTGAATAATTTATATATACTGTCCTCCTCAATATTTATGACTCAGTTAAGTGTGACTGCACACTATTCAAGTTTTTGTTCAAAAGGTAGCAATCAGACCTGTTTAGATTTTATATTATCATATTTGACAAGGCAGATATGTAGAATATTCTCATTTAATAAGATTTAATCACTATGTTGTGGCCACATTAGTGTGTGTTTGAACATCTGTTTAAATATTATTACTTATCCTAACATTCAAAAACAGGTTAGTTTTTCTAAAGATATCAAACAAAATGTTGTAAGTATCACATCATGTCAATAGTGTAACATTTACTTTATGTAAGTTACAACAAATTTTTTAAATGCAAATATGAACTACTTAATTTAAATATGTTGCTGAGAAAACAGAATATCTGCATGCAGAAAACTGAAACTAGATCCATGTCTTTTATCCTGTACAAATATCAACTCAAAGTGGATTAAAGACCTTAATATACTACCTGAACCTTTGAAGGTAGTGCAGGAAAGAGCAGAGAATACACCGGAACTTATAGGTATAAGCAATATCTTCCTGAATAGAATTCAAATTGCTTAGCAAGTAAGAGAAAGGTTTGACAAATGGGACTATATGAAACTAAAAAGCTTCTACAAAGCAAACGAAATTGTCACCAAACTGAAGAGGAAGCCCATAGAATGGGAGAATCTTTCCTAGTTAAACATCTGGAATTAATAATGAGAATTTACAGGGAGCTCAAAAAATCAAACTCTGAAAGAATCAATGACCCAGTGGAAACATGGGGACACAAGCGGAACAGAAATTTTTTAATGGAAGAAGTATAAATCGCAAAAAACACATGAAGAAATGGTCAATGTCCCTGACAATAAAGGAAGTGTAAACCACAACCACACAAAGATTCCACCTCACTCCTGTTAAAATGGTTATCAAGAACATGAACAACTGTTTTCAAGGATGCAGAGATAAAGGAACGCTTATGTACTATTGGTGGGAATGTAAATTAGTACAAGCACTGTAGAAAGCAATATGGAGGTTCCTTAAAAACCTGATGAGTCAATGTTCAAAGGGGTTTGTCAAAGTATCCCCTCTGTTAGTATTCTTAACTTCGGTCTGTTCAAACTTTCCATTACTCTCCCTTACTCTGTCCCTCCACCCCCATTATTGAAGAGCTTTCAGTGCATATCATTATATTCTCTTCTTGCACAGGTATAAAACATTTTGATATTGTTGACTCATTTTCTTTTTCTTCCACTACTCTGAATTCCATAGATTATTTCCCTATTACAAACGTACCTTGCATATACATTTGTTTATAATCATGTTTCTTTTTTGTGTATATGTTTGTGTTTTGGATCTATCTCCCACATATGGTCTTTGTCTTTTTAAACCTGGTTTTCTTCACTTAATATGATGTCTTCCAATTGCATCAATTTGCTTTCACACCACGTGGTTTCATTTTTCCTTATGACTGAATAAAACATCGTTGTATATAGATATCACATTTTCTTACTCAATTCATCAATTTTACAGGATGTGGGTTGTTTCCATTGCTTGGTTATTGTGAACAGTGCTACAATAAACATCTCTGTGCAAATGTCTCTATTGTATCCTGACTTAAATTCCTTCAGATATGTGCCCAGGAGCAGTATCACTTGATCATATGGCAGTTCTCTTTTCAGTTTTTTAAAGAATCTCTATACTGCTTTCCACAATGGTTGTACTAATTTACATTCCCAACATAAGTCTATAAGGGTTCCTGTTTCATCACATCCTTACCAACATTTATTGTTATTTGTGTTCCTGATGATAGCCAGTCTACCTGAGGTAAGATGAAATCTTAGTGCAATTTTGATTTTCATTTCTTTTATGGCTAGGGAAGTTGAGCACTTCTTCATGTATTTATCAGCCATTTGTACCTATTCCTTTGAAAATTCCCTATTCAATTCATGTGCCCATTTCCTCAGTGGGTTTTTGATTCTTAGGGGGTTGAATTTAAGTTACCTGTAAATTCAAGATATTAGTCCCTTATCAGATGAATAGCTAAAAAAGATTTTCTCCCACTCTCTGAGCAGTCTCTTAAGTCTGGTGACTCCTGTACAGAAGCTTTTTAGTTTGATGTATTCCCTTTTGTTCATCCTTTATTTTATTTGCTGAGACAGGGTTTTATTTAGGAAGTCTTCCCCTATGCATATATGTTCCAGTGATTTTCCTGTTACTTCCTGAAGTTGTTTCAAAGTTTCAGGTTTTGTATTAAGGTCCTTAATCCACTTTGAGTTGATACTTGTACAGGGTGACAGACATGGATCTAGTTTCAGTTTTCCACATGCACATAGCCAGTTTTCCCAGCCACATTTGTTGAAGATGCTGTCTTTTCTCCATATATTTTTGGTGCCTTTGTCAAAAATCAGGTTAACAAAGCTGCATGGATTCATATCTGCATCTTTTATTCTGCTTCGTTCATCTTCATGCCTGTTTTTGTGCCATTTTCATGGTGTTGTTATTGCTAGCTATGGCTCTGTAGTATAGTTTGAAGTCAGGAATTTTGATAGCTCCAGTGTTGTTGTTTTTGCTTAGTATTGCCTTGGCTTTCAAGATCTTTTGTGTTTCCACATGAATTTTGGGATTGATTTTTCTATCTTTGTGAAGAATGTCATTGGGACTTGATAGGGATTACATTGAACATTTAGATTGCTTTGGTAATATAGCCATTTTCACAATATTGATTCTGCCTGTCCACAATCATGGAAGATCTCTCCATCTACTGTAGTCTTTATTTTCTTTTTTCAATGGTTTATAGCTTTAATTGTAGAGACCTTTCACTTCCTTTGTTAAGTTTATTTCCAAAATATTTTGAAGGTATTGTAAATGGAATTGTTTTCCTATATTCCTTCTCAGCTGTTCATTATTGACATATAGAAAGATTACCGATTTGTATAAATTGATTTTCTATCCTGCCACTTTGCTGAAAGTGCTTATGATGTCTAGGAATATTTTTGTGGAGTTTTTTTGGGTCTTTTAGGTATAAGATTATATAATCTGCAAATAGGGATAGCTTGACTTCTTCCTTTCCTATCTCAATTCCTTTTATTTCTTCTTCCTCTCTTATTGGTTTAGATTGGAATTACAAGACAATGTTGAATAAGAGTGGAGAGACTGGACCCCCTTGTTCCAGATTTTGAGGAAATGGTTTCAGTTTTTCCTCATGTAGTATGATGTTGGCTATAGACGTGTTGTATATCATCTTTATTTTTTAACATGCATTCTGTCTATTCCTAGATTCATCAGAGCTTTTATCATGAAAGGAAGTTGAATTTTGTCAAAGGCTTTTTCTGCCTCTATTGAGATGATTGTGTTGTTTTTGTCTTTGCTTCTTTTAACATGTTGTATTGTGTCTAATGATTTGTGTATGTTGAATCATCCTTGCAACTCTAGGATGAAACCAACTTGATCATGGTGCATGATCTTTTTGACATATTGTTGAATTTGGTTTGCCAATATTTCATTGAGAATTTTTGCATCTAAGTTCATTGATGACATTGTCCCATAATTCCCTTTTTTGTTTTGTCTTTGTCCATTTTGGAAAAATGTATAATACTGGCTTCATAGGTTGATTTTGGCAGTGTTCCTTGCCTTTCTATTTCATGGAAAAATTTGAGGTATTATTTCTTTAAAAGTCTGATAGAATTCTTCAGTGAATCTATCAGCTCCTGGAGACTCTATTACTGCTTCAATTTCATTGCTTATTACATATCTATTTAGTTGATGTACATTCTCTTGGCTCTATTTTTTAAATGATCATATATGTTTAGAAATGTGTCCATTTCTTCTAGATTTTCCAAATCACTTAAATAATGCTTTTCAAGCAACCTCTAATAATTCCCTGCATTTCCTTGGTGTTTGATGTGATCACATCACTTTTGTATCTAATTTTATTAATGTGGGTCTTTCCCTTCTCAGGTTAAATTTCCTTGGGGTTTATCAATCTTACTTATAAGAGCTTTTTGGTTTTTTGGTTCCTTGTATGGTTGTTTTTCTTTTCTTATTCTCTATTTCATTGATTCTGGTTATTATTTTTATTATTTCTCTCTTTCTACTACTTTTGGTTTATCTTGTTCTTTTTTTCTAGGAGTTTGACGTGGAGAATTAGGATGTTTAATTGAGGTCTTCCTGTGTTTTTAATATATGGATTCGTGGCTATAATATTTCCCCTTAGGACTGCCTTTACTGTGTCCCATAGGTTCTGGTAGGTTATGCTTTCCCTTTCATTGTATTCCAGGTACTTTTTGATTTCCTCCTTTATTTCTTTGATGACCACTGATAATGTAACAACTTGCTGTTCAGTCTTTCATACTTTGAGTATTTTCTGCTATTTCTTTTGTTGTTGAGTTCTAGATTTATTCCATTGTGGTCAACAGTATGCAGGGAATTATTTCAATTTTCTTTTCTTTGTTATTACTTGCTTTGTGATCTATCTCAAAATATCTATTTTGGAGGAAGTTCGAAGGGTCAATGAAAAGAATGTATATTGTGCTGATGCATGAAGTAATAATCTGTAAATTCCATGTGATCTATGATGTCATTCAATTCTAGAGATTTTTTATTTATGTCTGGATGACCAATCTATTGGTGATAGAGGAGTATTAAAGTTTCCCACTATCATTGCATTGGGGTCTATCTGTGTTTTTAAGTCCAGTAGTATATATTTAATGAAGTCAATTATACAGATACTCAGTGCATATAAATTAACAATTGTTATTTCTCTTTTATTAATATGATGTGACCTTCTTTGTCTCTTCTGACTAATTTAGGTTTGAAGTCTATTTTTTTTTATATAACTATAGCTACTCCTGCTTACTTTTGAGGACCATTACCTTGGTAAATCTTTTTCTACCTTTTCGCCTTAAGCCAAGTTTGGTTCCTGTTTGTAAAACAACAAATCATCAGGACCTCCTCTTTAGCCCAGTTTGCCAATCAATGTCTTTTGATGGGGGAGTTGAGCCTGCTAATATTCGCTGTTAATATTGAGAAGTATGCTACTCTCTGATTTCTTGTCTATTCTTCTCTTCAGATATAATAATTCCCATCTTCTGATGGCTATATTATTTTCATCTTCTGTGTGTAGAATTTCCTTGAGTATCTTATGGAGTGCTGCTTTAGAGGTCATGTCTGGCTTTAGTTGCTATTTTTAATTGAAGGATTTTATTTCTCTTTCCATTTTGAACAATAGTTTTGCTGGATAAGGTATCCTAGGATTGAAGTTGCTTTCTCTTAGTGTACAAATACTTACTCTGTGCCATTTTTGCTTTTAAGGTTTCTTTTCAAAACTGCTGTTATTTTGATGGGCTTAACTTTATAATGTTATTTGATTTTTCTCTCTCACAGCCTTCAATAATCTTTTCTTGTTCTCTGTGCTAATTGCTTGAACTATAACATGCCTTAGAGAGGTTCCATTTTGGTAATGTCTCTTTGGTATCCCAGAGGCTCCTGTGCCTAAAGGGACATCTCTTTTGTGAGATTTGGGAAGTTTTCTGTTATTTTGTTGAATACAGCTCCTATGCCTCTGACTTGCAGCTCTTCAACTTTGATGTCCTTGATTTGTAGGTTTGATTTTTTTTCTCATTAAACTTTGTTTTAATGGGTTTCAAAATTAAGTTGTTGTCCTTAAAAAGTACTGATTTTTAAAAACTAATAACTTAAAACTGCCGCACACACACACAAAAAATGGTCCACAGAACATTTTCTTTTCCTTCTGAAGGTTTTATGATGCATTGTGATTATTAACCAGTCTTAAGTGGCCAATTGAGACAAACAGTTCTGAGAGCATTCTTCCACCACTGGTTAAGACTGAGGTGGTGAGTGTTAGGGATAATATTCATTTAGCCTTCTGAGCTCTCTGGGCAGACTTGGTGACCTTGCCAGATCCAACAGCCTTCTTGTCCACAGCTTTGATGACACCCACAGCAACTGTCTGTCTTATATCATGAGCAGCAAAGTGACCCAGAGGAGAATAGTCAGAGAAGCTTTTGACACACATGGGCTTGGCTGGAACCATATCAACGATGGCAGCATCACTGGATTTCAAGAATTTAGGGCTATCTTCCAGCTTCTTACCAGAATGTCAATCAATCTTTTCTTTCAGCTCAGCAACCTTAAAAGCAGTGTGAGCTGTGAGGCAACCATGTGCAGGGGCATAGCCAGCACTGATCTGTCCTGGGTGGTTCAGAATAATCACCTGAGCAGTGAAGTCAGCTGCTGCCATTGGTGGATGGTTTTGGCTGTCACCAGCAACATCACCACGTCTAGCATCTTTGACAGACGCATTCTTGACATTGAAACCCATGTGTCTCCAGGAAGAGCTTCACTCAAAGCTTCATGATGCATTTCAATAGACTTTACTTCACTTGTGACATTGACTGGAGCAAAGGTGACCACCATGCCAGGTTTGAGAACACCAGTCTCCACTCGGCACACAGGCACAGTACCAATACCACCAATTTTGTAGACATCCTGAAGGGGCAGGCAGAGAGGTTTGTCAGTTGGGCGAGTTGGTGGTAGAATACAATCCAAAGCCTTAAGTAGGGTTGTTCCACTGGAACTGTCATCTTTACTGGTGACTTTCCATCCCTTGAACCAAGGCATATTAGCACTTGACTCCAGTGTTTTGTCACCATTCCAACCAGAAATTGGCACAAATGCTACTGTGTCAGGGTTGTACGTTTGATTTTTTTGATAGTGTCATAGAATTTTTGCATATTCCTTTTACAACTCTTAGGTCTTTTTTCTAAGTATTCTGCTTTTTGAAATATCTATCTATCTATCTATCTATCTCTTTGAGCTCTGAAATTTTGATTTCCACTTGTTCCAATATGCTCGAATGGCTTTCAACTGTTTGTTTTGTTGTTGTTGTTGCTGTTTTTTATTTGACTTAAGGAATGTTTCATTTTAAGGGTTTCATTTTGAATCTTCCTCCATTTTTTGAGACTTTCCATATAATTGGCAAGCTCTTCTTTCACATCTTTCGCTGCCTTCTTTATTTCATTTAGCTTAGTTGTTAGGTGGGTTTTTGCAAATTTTCTGTATGCTGACTTGGAAGTATAACTTAGCAATAACATGTTCACAGATTCAATGCAGAAGCAGTTATTTATATAACTGGTAGTATTGTCTATAAAAATGTGGGTATTAGGGAAATAACATTTGTTTCCGTAGAGATTGATACTTATGTAATTAAAATGATGAGAATTGGATCAACAGCAAGATGGCAGATTGTTGACAATCCTTGTGCCTAACAACCCTGATAAAGGAAGACACTGAGAACCACAAAGGACACTAATGAGGTCTTATAACCCAAGAGAAGCTATGCTCAATTCAAACCCACAAAGAGAGCAGCAACTAACTATGTGAAAAATGGCTTCCAGGTCAGCACTCCTGATTCCCCGTGCCTGTGGTCTCCACAGTTCCACTTCACTGCATTCTGTAGGTAAGTCCCACTTACCTACACACACAGAGGCTCTGATCCACACACTCCCCTGATATGTGACCTGCCACCCCATGCTCTAAAATACTTGGGAACCCACTCCCTTACACAAATTGGCTCAGTGTTCCACTGCTCCATGGGTGCTAGAAGGCACAGACCTGCTGGCTTTGTTTTTTCTCATCAAACACTCCTGCAATGCACTCAGCACTGGGAAGCCTGCTCTCCTGCACAATCAGGCCCAGTGGCCCCATTACTTTGTGGGCACCAGAAGGCACATACCATCACTTTTTGCTCTATGGCAGCCAGTAATGCTACTCAGCACCTGGAAGCCTGCTGCAATGTGCATGTGGACTCCAAAATCCACACTCTGCTGCTGTGTGGGGTGACAGGAAACCCACTTCTCTGTGAACAGAAGCCCCCATTGCACTTGCCTGAGAGTCCCAGATCCCTCCTTACAGAGTAGAGGTTCCAGTTCTTTCACCGAAAGAAGGAAAATGATAATCTGCACTTAAAGAACCTTGTGTGGTGCGTAAGGTTTCTGGCGTGATTCTCCCTGAGGAAAGTTGTGGATCTCCATGAGAGCAAGCTGATGTGTTTCATGTGGCTATCTTTGAACAAGGACATTCCCTGAAGAGGGCAAACACGAGGACTTTGGCAGTGAAGGCCTTCAAGAAACTGATGGCACTGGAGTCTTCTGTCAGTAAGGACATCTGTCAAACCCTGACTCTGAGCATAGCTATAAGACTGTAAATACTGGGGAGCTAGAAAAGGCTGCAGAAAGTGATGGCATGAGACTGGCAAACTGGCAAGAGACCCAGCTTAGATATTCAAACATCCCCTCCTCCCCATCATCATACACCACTCCAGAGCCAGGTACTCAATCAGACTGCAATCGAGTGAACCAAAAACATTAGAAATATTGTAGTCTTTTAAAGTAAATATTGTGTTTGTTGTTGTTAAGAATGTGATGTAGATTTTATATTTGTCTACCTATATCTTCTTATGCTGTGTAGTCTAACAGCAGCTTCTCATTCTCTCCCCCTAATTTTCTCTCAAGCCCTATCCTCCATGCTTCCCACTCTGGGCCATCATCATAGGAGAGCCCTATAACCTGCATCTCAGTCTTTTGTCTTAAACCTCTTCTTCTCCCCTTTTTATTACCCTCCCTAACTTACTCTTTCCACCTCATGGTAATCACAACCTCTCCCTAGCTCTTAATTTCCTTTTTTATTCTTCATCTTCACACAATCCTCCTTCACTATCATACTGTTAGTGGTTAAACCAATTCCCAGATGAATTTTGCATTGTTGTTGTGTCCATCTGTTAACTTTCTACATTGTTCTCCCCTACTTCTCACTCATTTCAACATCTATTGACTCTTTACCACATCCCAGTCTGCTTCTTACTCATTCCCTTCTAATACCTAACCTGCTATCCCTTCCTGCTATGTAAACTTCTCACTGCATATAGCACACTGAAGCTTTCCCTCTATCTCCATCTCATCACAATCCCTACAACCTTTAGACATTCAGGACCAAAAAAATACATCCTTTCTCCAATAGACAGCCAAGATACTTTAACAGTAGCTAGAATTATTTTTAAGAGGGATTACTGTAATTTAAAGGCTGCAGTTTAATTGCTGTAGCAACTTTGATAGCTAAGTCTTCTTGCCTTAAGAGGAACCGGGGTTAGAATCGAGCAACCTGAGAATTAGAAACAGAAGGGAGTAGTATAGCACCTCTACCCCACCATCTAGAAACAAGGCAACACATCAACCACTGTCTAGTCCTGTACAATCCTTCATAAAATAGCAACCATGGGGGAGCAAGGGTTTGGAACCCCAAACCAAAAATAGCCCTTGATGCTTAAATCTCAATACAAAAACATGAAGCATAAAGGCATCAGCTCTTCCTCAAAAGCCAAATTTACCACTAAGGAACTAGACAACAGTAGAGAGGAAGAAATATCAAATGTTGAAATCTAAAAAATAATAGAATTATTAATGATCTCAAAGAAGAGACATAAAAACTAGTATTTGATCTCAAAGAGGATATGAATGAACAACTAAATGAACTCAAAGAGAATACAAACAGATGAATGAAATTAAGAAGACCATGTAGGATATGAAAGAGGAAATCAATAAAGATATGTAAACCCTGAAAAATAAATAACCTAAAATAAACAGGTCAATATCCCCCCAAAAAAAACTCAGTTAAAGGCTTGGTGACCAGAGTGGAGCAAGTTGAAAACAGAGTGTCAGAAACAGAAGACAAAGTAAAGGAATTATATCAAACAGTAAGAGATAATGAAAAAATTCTATGAAAATAAGAATGGAATATGCAAGACATCTAGGACACCATGAAAAGACCAAACCTACAAATCATGGGTATAGAAGAAGGAGAAGAGATACAAACTAAAGGCATAGATAACCTACTCAATAAATTAATAGCTGAAAGCTTCCCCAACCTTGAGAAAGAGAGGATCATCCAGATGCAGGAAGCTTACAGAACACCAAGCCATCAGGACCAAAAAGGAAACACTCCTAGACACATCATAATCAAAACACTCAACATACAGAATAAAGGCAGAATAATGAAAATTGCAAAACAAAAAAAGACAAGTCATATATAAAGGCAAACCAATTAGAATTGCAGCAGATTTTTCAACCCAAATTCTAAATGTGAGAAAGTCATGAAAGAACATTATTTTAGGCCCTGAGAGAATACAAATGCAACCTAGACTAGACTATCCAGCAAAACTATCTTTCCTGATTGAAGGAGAAATTAAAACATTCCACAACCAGCAAAATCTAAAGGAATTCATGACTACCAAACTATCACTGCAGAAAATACTTAAAGGACTATTACACACAGAAGAAGAAACTAGAGTGAGAGAGGAAGATGCAAGAAAGAATAAACACTTTTGATCAAGCTGATCAGGAAACAAGGATAAGAAAAAATTAACCAACAGGGCGATAAAAATGACTAGAAACAAGATGCACCACTCAATAATAACTGTCAATGTTAATGGCTTCAATGCCCCTATCAAAAGGAATATAATAGCAAACTGGATTAAAAAATAAGACCCAACCACATGTTACTCACAAGAGACTCTTCTCACTGAATAAAATAAACACTGACTTAGTGTCAAAGGGTAGAAAGAAGTTTACTAAGCAAATGGATGCCTGAAACAGTCAGGAGTAGTTACACTCATATGTGACAAAGTAGACTTCAGACTAAAATCAGTCAGAAGAAACAATGAAGTTCACATCATGTTAATTAAAGGAAGAATTCATCAAGAGGAAATTAAAATCTTAATGTATGTACACACACATTAAAAAATAACACTAAGAGCACAGATACCCCCTGAATAGTATATAGTGGAAGACCTGAATATCCCACTTTCACCAATAGATAAGTCATCCAGGCAAAAATCAATAAAAAAATCTTCAGAACTACTACACACATTAAACCAAATGGGCATAATAGCCATATATAGAATACTACACCCAACTACCATGCAATACATACTTTTTTCTGCATCACATGGATCTTTTTCCAAAATAGACATTTTAGGACAGAAAACAAGTCTCAACAAGTTTAAGAAAATTGAACATAATACCTCCTGTATCACATCAAATCACAACAGAGTAAAACTAAACCTCAACAATAAAAGAAATCATATAAAGTATTCAAATACATGGACAACAAACAACAGATGCTAAATGACTGGTGGGTGAGAGAAGAAATAAGAAAAAAACCAAAAAGTTTCTACAACCTGATGAAAATGAGAATACAAGATACCAGAATCTGTGTGAAATAGCAAAGGCTGTGCCAAGGGGAAAGTTTATAGCTATAAGTGCCAACATTAGAAAATCAGAGACCTCTCAAATAAACAACCTTATTATGTACCTTAAGCTTCTATAAAAACAAGAACAAACCAAACCCCAAACAAGCAGGCAGAGAGAAATAGTAAAGATCAGGGCCAAAATCAATGAGATTGAGACCAAAAAAACTATACAAAGAATTAATGACACAAAAAGTTGGTTCTTTAAAAAAATTAACAAGATTGAAAAACCCTTAGCCACCATGAAAAAATAGGAGGGAAAGACCCAAATTAATAAAATCAAACATGAAAAAGTGGTCATAATTACAAATAAGAATCAAATCCAGAGGATCATTAGAAAATACTTTTAAAACTTATATTCAAGCAACTAGAAAATTTAGACAAAATGGATAAATTTCTGGATATGCATAACCAACCAAAATTGAACAAAGAAGATACAAACCACCAAAATAAATGTATAACAAGCAATGAGATTGAAGCAGTAATAAACAGCCTCTCTACAAAGAAGAGCCTAGGACCTGATGGATTCAAGGATGAATTGTGCCAAACATTTAATTAATTTACCAAACATTAAGTTAATTTTCCAAGAAATAAAAAGGGAAGGAAGTCTAACAAACTTATTGTATGAAGCCAGCATTACACTCATTTTAAAATCCACTAAAGATTAAAAAAAAAGAGAAGTATAGATCAATACCTTTAATGAATACAGATACAATGATTCTCAACAAAATACTGCAAACAGAATTCAATAACACATCAAAAAGATCATAAACCATGAACATGTTAGTTTCATTCCAGGTATGAAAGATGGTTTGACATATGTAAATCCATAAACATAATACAACATATAAACAAAAGTAAGGACAAAAACCACATGATCCTCTAAAAAGGTGCAGAGAAGGCCTTTGACAAAATTCGCTACCCTTTCATGATAACAGCTCTAAAGAAAGTAGAAATAGAAGGAATGTTCTTCAACATAATAAAGGCTATATACTACATATCTATCCCAACATCATACTAAATGGAGAACAGCTGAAACTATACCTGCTAAAGTCAGGAATGACACAGGGATGACTGCTTTCCCCATTCCTTTTCAATAAAGTTTTGGAATTCCTATCCAGAGCAATTAGACAAGAATGAGAAGTAGAAGGGATTAAAATAAGAAAAGAAGTAAAACTGTCCCTATTTGCAGATGACATGAGCCTATATTTAAAAGACCCTAAAAACTCCACTGAAAAACCTTGTAGAAATCATAAACTCTTTTGGCAAAGTGGAAGGGTACAAAATTAATATACAGAAATCAGTAGCCTTCCAATATAGCAGAAATGAACAGACTGAGAAAGAAATCAGTGCATCAGTACCAATTATAATAGCCTCAAAAATATCTTGGGATATATTTAATAAAGAACTTTTCATTGAAAACTATGTCACTGAAGAGAGACATCAAAGAAGAAACCAGAAGATGGAAAGATATCCCAGGCTCATGGATTGGTAGAATCAACATTGTGAAAATGGCCATACTAACAAAACTAATCTACATGTTCATTGCAATCCCTATCAAAATTCTAATGACATTCTTCACAGCAATAGAAAAAAAATCCTAAAAAATACATATGGAAATACAAAATACCTCAATTAGCCAAAGTAATTCTGAGCAAAATCAATGTTGGATATATAAAAATACACAACTTCAAACTATATTACAGAGGCATAACCATAAAAACAGGACAGTATTTGCACAAATATCAGACATAAAGACCAGTGGATTAGAATAAAAGACCCTGAAACCCACACAGTTACAGCCCAAAACACATGATGGCGAAAAGATAGCTTCTTCAACAAATGTTGCTGGGAAAAATGAATATCCACATGTAGAAGACTGAAACTAGATTCTTGTCTTCTGGAAAAAAATGTGGATCAAAGACCTTAATATAAGGCCTGAAACTTTGAAACATCTACTGGAAATAGAAGGGAATATACTGCAACATATAGGCATAGGGAATAACTTCCAAAGCAAACTCAAAAGATTCAACATCTAAGAGAAAGAATGACTTTTTAGTTTGACTTTATCAAACTAAAAAGCTTGTGTACTGCAAAAGAAACAGGCACTAGACTCAAGAGACTGCTCACAGAATTAGAAAATCTTCATTTGCTGTTTATCTGATAAGGGACTACTATCTAGAGTCTACAGGGAACTCAAAAAATTCAACCCCCAAAGAATCAACAGCCTAATGAAGAAATGGGCACGTGAATTAAATGGGAAATTCACAAAGGAAGAGGTATAAATAGCCAGTAAAGACATGAAGAAATATTCAATCTCCCTGGAAAAAAAGAGATGCAACTTGAAACAACATTTAGATATCTTCTCACCCCTGTTAGAATGGCCATATTCAAGGGCAGTACAACAACATATGCTGGTGAGAATGCAATGAAACAAGAACCCTTACACTTTGAAGGAATGCAATTAGAATAACCATTATGGAAAGCAGTATGGAGATTCCTCAAAAACCTAAAGAGAGAGCTGCCATATGATCCAGTGATACTGCTCCTGGGTATCTACCCAAAGGAACATAAGTCAGGATAAAATAGAAACACCTATACGCTAATATTCACAGCAGCACTATTCACAATAGCCAATCTATGTGGACAACAGAGGGAATTTTCCCTGTTTTCTAGGTCAACAGCTTTGTCCATGAGGCGTGCAATCTTTGGCAAGCTCTATTGGACTTCGTTGGTTCCTCCAGAACAGATGGTAAGGTACACTCACCTGAAAGGGGTATATTTTTTCTTGGTTGTATGGGGGGTTATCAACCCTGGTTATAGACAGGTAGCAGTCAGAGTTTTGTGTCCACAGATCTTGGTGGGTCCAGGTGCTTTCAGAACTTTTTCTATATTCTCTGCATTGAGTTTTTGCTCTTTGGGGAGGAGAACAAAGAAAAAAAAGGAGAAACTGCTCTACAGCAGATTAGTGGCAGTGGCAGCAGCAATGCTCAGGCTTCTGATGCCTTTGTGCTATAAAAAGCAATTTAAAATTTAAAAGTTAGTCATTGTACATTAGTTTGCCTATGTACAGGTGGTATCTTACTTGGTAGATAAGTCAAGTTCCCTGACTGTTGTTACTACGAATCTGAAGTTTTCTTTCAGACACGTGAGAGCTCAGAGTTCTCGGGTGTATATGCTATCTGCCATCTTGGTCTACATCTCCAGCATCACATTTTTTTGTGATTTTTTCTTTATTCATTTATTCATATGTACATACATTGTTTGGGCCATTTCTCCACATCCTCCTCACTTCTAGGCAGAACCTGTTCTGCCCTTTTGTCCGATTTTGTGAAGAGTAGACATAAGCAATAATAAGAAAGACATAATGTTTTTGCTAGTTGAGATAAGGATAGCTATTGACATTTCTTTAGCTTTCTTTGTACTAGGACTCAAGACTTGTCTGAATACTTTACTTTTCTTTCCAGCATAAACTGTACTTGTTTCTTGTACCAAAGATGCTCACTGACTACAAGCTTCACTAATTCCTCATTCTTCATCAGCTCCCATTTAAAATGTACTTACTTTCTATTCCAGACAGCAAAACAGTGTGACAAAAGCCACATGACACAATTTAATATCATCTTCTGTACACAGATGCTCTGGAAGCCCAGCACAATAACTGGTTGCTCATTCTTTTGGGAAAGTTCTCTAACTTTTCTGTTGCATGCTTCAGAGCAATGATTAATCATATTTATTTTAAGAAAATATTTCTTTTAGGGGATAATATCACTCCTGGGCATCTACCCCAAACAACGTAAAACAGAATACTGTATAGACACCTTTACACCCATGTTAATCACATCACTATTCACAATAGCTAAGCTATGGAAACAACCCAGATGCCCTACAACTGATGAGTGGATCATGAAATTATGGTATATATACACAATGGAGTATTATTCAGCCACAAGGAATAATGGCATGAGTTTGAAGGTAAATGGATGCAATGGGAGGACATCATGCTAAGTGAAGTTATCTGGGATCAGAAACACAAAAGACATACATTTTCTCTCATATGTGGAAGATTGATCCAAAGATAAACATATACACAAAAACAAGCATGATTATATAGAAACTCAGAAATAGAATATGTTTGTAACAATGAAACTACTCTATGAAACTCAGGGAAAGAGGGAAATGAAAAGAGAATGATACAGCATTAGTAATATTATATAACATAAGATATGAAGGTAGAGGATATAGGATGTGCATTGAAAGCTATTGAAAAATGGGGGGGTTGGAGGTAAAAGGGTAAGGGAGAATATTGTAAGGAATTGAACAGACACACCCACAGATGGCATACATTGAGACACCCCTCTGAACGTCAACTCAAATATTAATTATGAAAACCAGGACTGAAAAATAGGCACAGTGTGTGTGGGGGATGGGGTGGTACTAGTGGGAGGGGAGAGGGTGAACTAAGGAGATTAAGGTGACAGTATATGGTAAATGGACTTTGTATACCTATATGAAACAGAACTAAACAACCTCTTGGAATTGCTTTAAGTGGGGTGGCGAGGGGGCTGGGGAGAGAGACGATAGGAGCAATGTAACCAATGTACAATTTGAGTCTAATTGGAATTGTCACTACAAAATCCCCCTGTATCATGAATATATCCTAATAAAAATTTATTTAAAAAAAAGAAAACATTACACAATTTAATTTTGTCTTCTACAGACACTCTGGACTCTGAGCATAATAATTGTTTGGCCATTCTTTTGGGAAAGTTCTCTAACTTTTCTGTTGCATGCTTCAGAGCAATGATTAAACATTTTTATTTTAAGAAAACATTTCTTTGGGGGGTTACTGGGGTTTGAACTCGCAGTTTAATGGAAGTGCCCTACCACATGGGCCACACTTCCCATCCTTTTGCTCTAGCTGTTGTAGAAATAAGATCTCCCTTTTTGCCCAGGCCTGAACCAAAATCCTCCTATTTTATCCTAGTTTGCAATAACTGGGATGACAGGTGTACACTAAGATCCTCCCAATCTCTCCTTCCTGCACAGTTTGGCATGACAGGAGTGCCTTACTACATGTAGTTATTGGTTGAGATGGGGTCTTGTGATTTTTTTTTTTTTGCCCAGAATTGGCTTGGAATCATGATTCTCCAAAATCTCAACATCCCAAGTAGCTGGGAATACAGTCATGAGCCATGGCTGCCCAGCCTAAATAGAACATTTTAAAAATAGAATGTTTTGAAATAGAACATTTTTAAAGGAATGATAAGATGATCATCTATAGTTTATCAATTATATATGCAGACTTTAAGTGTCTTATGTATAGTACATCTTTAGCCTTGAAAGAAATGAGTAAGACTAGAGATTCTTCCTATATTTTTGTTCAAATCAGAAATTCAGACAAAGTAGCTAAGTGGCTACCTTTACTTACCAAGTGAGGCAAAGGCTCATAAAGGTGCTGTGTAGCCTCCCTCTTTTTCATTCATCCTTTCAGCGTATTATGTATTGATTGTGTGAGATGTGCCTCTAGATTACTGTTAAGCATCCAAGAACTGAGAAAATGTAGTTTCTTACACAGCACATTGACAGTAATTTTTAAAGGAATGACATTTTTCAATCATGATAATCATCACCTAAAGTAACTATGAAAGTATACTGTATGCAAATCCCGATTTGGGTGAAGAACAGAAAGCTTTATTAAACTAGACCATTTAAGACAGCATCTAAAAAGTGGATAAGATTTAGATCCACAAAGCACATTAATGGGAGGTGGGAGGTGCTGGACAATAACTAATAAATGACATCTTCATAGGAAGCATGTCAAATTTCATAAATTGAGACAAGGATATCTGCCTGGGGCACAGGAAAACTGAAGAAAGTTTCTCTTTCTCTATCTGTCTCTCCGTGTATCCCAGGTTTCAGCACTCCATCAAATTGAAGGAAGGGCTCCCTTTTCTCATATTTTTGAAACAAAACCATGTTAAAAAACAAAATCTTTCTTGAACAAAAACCATCTTTTAGCTACGACCCTATTTTTTTCCCTTTAGATCAAAAGTTTCTACACTATGTTTAGTTTCTTCCTCGAATTTTCTGTTACAGCTTTTTATTAATATCTCATATCTCATGGATTACATTAAATTCAGGTCAAATTTGAATCTTTTAGCTTATTTATGAAGAGCATTTGGCAGAGTTGGTGGCTTTTGTTTAAAATCCAACCTTTCCCTTTATCTCTACCCTCCTTAGTTTTCCTGCTGTCTGACTTGCTTTCTCAGTCTGTTTGCTTATTTGTCATTAGTATACCAGGAAGCAGAGGAGTTTAACTTCTCTTTTTGATACAAATAAACTTATTAGGCAAATATGTGCTGTCTCTTTCATAGTTTTAGCATCACTTTAACATCAGTGATGCACAATGATATATAAATGTACTTCTCTTGTCAGATTACTTTTTAAAAATTTAGTATTGAACCAAGCATGTGGTTCATGCCTGTAATAACAGCTACTTCAGAGGGTTGAGATTGAGAGTATCAAGGTTCAAGGCCAGTCTGGGCAAAATGTTAGGGAGACCCCTTGTAAACTGACAAACTGGGCATGGTGGTATGCCCCTGCAATTACAGTTAATGGTAGGCATAGATTGCAGGATCAAGGTATAAGGTCAGCCCTTGGCAGAAACGTGAGACCCTATTCCAAAAATAACTAAAGTAAAATGTTGTTCTTGGTGTGACTAAATTAGTAGATGACCTGTCTAGCAAGTAAAAGGCCCTTAGTTAAAACCCTAGTACTACAGAAAAGTACAGCCAAACAAAAAGTTAACATATTATTGGGTTATGTGGTGATGTTCTAAAATATATATACATCTTGTCATGTTATTTAACTATGATATATTGTAAGAATTTTTGTAAATGTCACAATGTACTCCCAGTAAAACAATAATATAATAATGAAAGATAGTTAGGCATATCTGTTTCCTCAAACATTTATTATTTCATTATGATAGAAATTTTTAAAATCTTCTTTTCTAACTTCTGAAACGTATAGTACATTGTGTTCATCTAAGGTCAGCCCACTGTGCAATAGCACACCAGAATGTTTTTCTTCTATCTCCCTGTGACTTAATACACACGGATCAACATTTCATCATCCCTCCTTCACTTATATTCTTCCCCAGCTACTGAAAATGGCCATTCTATCTTCAACTTCTGTAAGATCAACTTTTTAAATACTACACATATTAGTGGGATCATTAAGTACAAGTATTTCTGTTCCTGGATTATTTTACTTGCATAATGATCTCGAGTTCTATTGAGGTTGTTCCAAATAAACAGGGTTCAGTCATTTATTTTTATGACTAAATAGTATTCCATTGTGCATATGTACCATATTTCCTGTATCCATTCATCAGTTTGTGTACACAGGCTATTTAGAATAGAGCTGTAGTGAACATAGTAGTGCAGACATCTCTTCAACATAATGGATATGTATCCAGGATACATATCCTTGAATATATGTCCAGCAGTGGGACATAAATGGTAATCTGAAGTGTCTGAGGAATCTCCAAATGGCTTTCCACAATGACTGTGCTAATTTACATTCAAATCAACAGTGTGCATGGGTTCCTTTTTCTCCACATCCTTGCCAACATCTGTTAGCTAAAGCTTCTCAATAGCAGCTATTCTTACTTGGGTGTGGAGATTTTTTATTGTGGTTTTGATCTCTCTGATGACTAGTGATACTGAAATTCTTTCCATTTATCTGTTGTTCATTTGAGTGACTTATTTTGAAAAACAGCTATCTAAAAAAACTGTCATTTTAAAATAGGTGCTTTTTCTATTGAATTTTGTAGGTTCTTATATATTCTGAATATTAATATTTTGTCAGAAACATAGTTTGCAGATACTTTCCTATTCTGTAGACTGTGTCTTTCATGATTGCTTCTTCTGCTGTGCAGAGTTTTTGCTTTGACCTAATCTCATTGCCTATGTTTTGCTTTTGTTTCCTGTGCTTGTCCAAAAAATCTTACCCATTTCATTGTCCTGAAGATTTTCACCTATGCTTCTGTCCAGTAACTTCACTGTTTCAGGTCTTATATTTGAGGCTTTACTTCATTTTGAATTGATTTTCGTAACTGATAGAGAATGGTAGTCTAGTTTCATTCCTCTGCATGTGGGTATTCAATTTTTCCAGTACTATTTATGAAAAAGGCTGACCTTTCTCCAATTCATGTTCTTAGCATCTTGGTTGAAAATCATTTGGCTGTAGATGTATGGGTTTAATTCTAGGTTCTCTGTTCTGTTCCATTTGTCTGTGTGTCTGATTGTACATCAATACCATGCTGTTTTGATTACTGCATCTTTGGAGTACATTTTGAAGTCAGGTAGCGTAAAACATCCTAATTTGATTTTTTTTGTATTTATTTATTTAATGGATTCCTTTGGCAATATTGTTGTGCATACAAATTTTGAGATTGTTTTTCCTTGTTTTACAAAGTATGCTATTAGTATTTTGATATGGAATGTATTGAATCTTTAGATTGTTTTACATTGTGTGGGCATTTTGTCAATATTGAATCTTCCAATCCTTTAATACAAACTATCTGTCTATTTTTTGCTGTCTCCATTTAAATGTCTTTCACCAATATTCTGCAGTTTTCTTTTGAGAAGTTTTTTACCACTTTTGCAAAATTTGTTCCTAAGCATCTCTTATTTATTTATGTATTTTTGGTTGGACTGGAATTTGAACTCACAGCTTCATGATTTCTCTTCCACTGGAGTCATACTTCCAGCCCTTAGTTCTCTGGTTATTTTTGATTGGATCTTCCTTTTTTCCCAGGCAAGCTTGGACTCCAATACTCCAATTTTACTATTCCTGCCATAGTTGTGACTATAGGCTCATGCCACCATGTTCAGCTTTTTTTCTTTGAGATGAGAGTCTCATGAACTGTTTTGTCTGGGCTGGCCTAGAACCATGATCCTTCCAATCTCAGCCTCCCAAGCATCTCGGATTAGAGGTGTGACCCACTGTCACCCTGCTCCTCGTTATTATTTTATAGCTATTATAATATTACATTCTTGATTTCTTTTTCATATAATTTATTATTGAGATACAATAATGCTATATATTTTTGCATATTGTTTTTGTGACTTGCAACTTTGCTGATTATCTGTTCTAATAGTTTTTGGTGGAGTATTTGGGGATATAGATAAATAGATAGTTAGATGTCATCTGCAAACAATTATTTAACTGCCCCCATCCAATTTGGATACATTTATTTCTTTCTCTTACTTGAGTGTTCTGCCTAGCATATCCAGTGCTATGTTGGGCAAAAGTGATAAAAGTGGGCATTTTTATCTTCTTGATGATCTTAGAGAGATAACTTCCAGTATCACTATTCAGTGTGATGTTAGCTGATGGTTTCTAGTATATAATAATTATTTTGTTGAGGCACATTCATTCTATACCTAATTTGGTCAGCATTTTTACCTCGAAATAACACTGAATTTTATCAAATGTCATTTTGTATTTATTGCTATAGTTATAGTTATGGTTGTTGTCTTTCATTCTGCTGATATGGTTTATTACATTTATTGTTTTGCATATGTTGAACTAACTTGGTATCCTTGGGAAGAACCCAACTTAATTATGATGAATTATCTTCCTAAAGTGCAGTCATATTTGATTCACTAGTATTTTGTTGAGAATTTTACAACTATATTCAACAAATATATTGCCCTATAGTTGGTATCAGGATAACTCTGGCCTTATAGAATATATGTGGTCTTGTCTGATTCTTAAAATCCCTTTGGATATCTGAGTGTCTGGAAGTTAAAGAACATACAAAAGAATTTATCTTTCCCATAAAACTGTTTATTATTATACCTTTCTCAACTCTGTTAATATGAACTCTCTCTTTGTTTCTTAAGTGATAGGATTTATTAACAAATTCTAACATCTAATCCTTCAAAATATTGCTCCATTTTTATTAGCATCATGGTTATCCCTTGTAGATTACCACAGTGATGTTGTAACAGGTCTCTATGCTTCTGGCTTTTTTCCTTCTACAGTTTATTTTCAAAAGCTCTTAATATATAAATTAGATAAACTGTGTTGTGAGATGAAAACCAATCAGTGGATTCCCTTCTCACTAAGAAAGTAGAGCATAAGAACTTCCAATGCCCTGCAAAGCCTCAGATGTGCCCCATTTCAGAATTGTCTGCTGTATCATTTCTGGTTGATCTGTACCTTACATGTCCTGTTGGTGCTACTTCTCCCCTTCTACATGCCAAATACACCATACTCAGGGGAATTAGACTTACTGTTCTTTTGCCTGAAATGCCAAATCCCAAGGAAACTGCAAATATATTATTTTTATTCACCATTATTATTATGAAATATATTTAATATATTTTAATATTAACTCTTTACAATGTACAATTCAATGAATTTTAGTACATTTACAAAGTTTCACAACAATTATTACTAAATCACTATTACAGAACTTTTTATTTTTCCAAAAAGAAATACCTGTACCCACTAGAAATCACTCATTCCTTTCTCTACCCAGCCCACTGTGAACAGGCAGTCATATACTCACATATTGTGGATATTTGTTGTAAATGGAACCATGCTTTATGTGGCCATTTATGTTTAGCTTCCATTACTTGGCACAATGTTCATGTGATTTATACACAGGACTTGATTTCTTTCTCAAAGTGAGTAATATACTGTGGTGTCAATTTACCACATTTAATTCAGCTATTAGGATATTAATAGTCACTAGAATAATTTCTACTTTTCACTCCTATCAAAATCATTGTTGTGAACACTTAGGTATAAGTTTTCCATGGCTAACTGATGTTACTTCTCTTAGGAGTGAATTTTTGGTATTATATTGTTTTTCTGTGTTTAACCTTTGAGGAAATGCTAGACTGCTTTCCCAAACAGCTGAACTATTTTACATTTCCACCAGAAACACATGAGGAATATATAAAGAATTATTCCAACTCAACAATGAAGAGCACAAGTAATACAATTTTTAAATGGTAAAAGAAAATCAACAGATACTTCTTGAATGAAAATATACAAATAGTCAATAAAATTACAAAGAAGATTCTAAACATCACTAGCATTAGGGAAATATTTACCCAAACCACAATAAGATACTACTTCACACTCGCCAAAATGATTATAATAAAAAAAATGAACAACAATAATTCTTCATTAGCATATGGAGAAATTTGAAACTTGTCTTGTTTTATAAGATCTTTACTCATACATTTCCTTGTCAATGAAAGTTTTTGGATCATCTTTAAAAAACTATAGTTCTCAACTCCTCAAACTTGCTATCTTTTTTGCTGTCTTTTTCTCTTTCTATGTCTAGTAATTATTAACATCTGCATAACTTAGTGTTCTCCAGAGAACAAACCACATATTACACACATATGGTGTGCAGGAAGAGTAGTAGACAGAGAGAGAGAGAGAGAGAGAGAGAGAGAGAGAGAGAAACAGATAGACTGACAGTGACAAAGATTATAAGGTATCAGTTGATGGTTTTGGGGCACAAAAGTCTGTAATGTCAGCAATAGCTAGATTATTGCTTAACCAAGTACCTGGGCATCATAGTTAAGCTGCAATTACACATAAAGTTAGGCAAACTTTATTATATTTAATCTTGTTTGTTTTCAGGGCCATTATAATGTAATGAAAGCAGCATAAAGCCAGATTTAAACATTTTTTTGTTTATGTTGAACACCTGGCATCTGCAATGGTCCTTGGTATCTACTGGGTTCTCAGTAATGAGTTAATGAAAGACAAAAACAAAAAAAGAAAATAGTATTTTATTAGTTGAATTTAATAATCCAATGCCTGGTACTATGCAACCTGTCAAGGAAAGAACAAAATAACTCCTTGTTTCCACAGTACATAAGCATATCGAATGAAGTATTTCTCAAAAGCAATGTGACAAAAGAATCATAGATTTATAGAATAAAATCCTTAATATTTTGCAGTCTCCTTTAGCTGTGAGAAATATTAATGTGCAATAATATTTTTGTTTATATAAAGTGTCAATATGAGTGCAAAAGTGAAAACAAAGCAAAGATTTATACCAACTATGATGAGTCTACATATTTGGAAAGTATTTGTTATTACCATCACATGCAAAAAGTGCTTCAATTTACTTTGGAAAGTGGTAGACATATGACAACCTGGTATGACACTCACGGTGCATAGCTTCATTTGTACTCCTCATAAGAGAGAACTTGCCATGAGGATGTTTTCTTATTGGTGGTCACATTTAATTCCACTGGCTGAAAATCTTGTGAAAAAATATTCTCTCCAAAATTCATAACCAGTTGAAACCTTGTAAGAGTATCTGATTAATAATCTGTGAGATAATACCTATTAATGGGACATCCTAACAACTCTTTGATTATGAATCAAAGTCTTCAGCTGGTTTCTAGGAAACAAGACCTACTGTCAAAATTGTTTGCTCACCAAAAAGTACAAAATGGTTGGTGATTGTAATGATCCTGCTATTTGTGTGTGGTCATATATTCAGCCAAAAAATACACCAAATAGGGTTTTTATTTTTATATATGTAGTGCAACAATGTGCGCTACTAGAGAAAAATCAGAAGAAAGTCATTTGTTGCTTGTTAAATCAAAGCTGCTACATCTGCATGCTTTCCCTGCTGAAGAGAATCCTCCAGCTTGTACTTTATTGTTAACAAGGCTGAGCATTTTGAAATGCACTTCTCTAGTCACCCAACCTGTAAATTAAATACATCAGCAATGCAATGATTGCATTGTCCTTTTCTCACAGGTATAAATCACACATAAAAGATCTGCAATGCTGAGCATCCAAAGAGCTACAATGTATGTTTCACTGTTGTTGTCTGAAACTTCACAATGTGACCAGTGCTGCTGAAGTTTCAAACAGGATCCATGGCTGTTGTGATGAGGTGAAATTAGGATTAGGAAGTTACATAATACTGGAAAGCAATAACAATTTGTGGAAACCCTCTCTTTCATAAACTGTTTCTTTTGAAATTTACACACCTTTAATAAAATGTCATGTCTTTTTCTATAGTTTAAAATTTTGGATTACACAGTAACTTTTTTATGTGTATGCAATCTTGGGGATTGAATCTACCTTGAGGTTGCTAGGGTAACATTCTACCATGTGAGCTACATCCTCATCCTTTTGTTTTTATCTTGTTTTTCAGATACGATCTTTGGCTAACTTTGCTCAGATTAATCTGGAACTGTGATCCTCCTGTCTCTGCCTCCTGAGTAGCCTAGATATCTAATGTGTGCCACCATGCCCTGCAGTAATGTGTTTTGAAATTTGGAAAATGAAAGAAAATAACAAGAGTAGTCAATTTTAAATACACTAAGTAGAGACAACCATTATTAGCAAGTTAAGATATATATATTTATTTGCATAAATGGATATATCTATACAAACATATATACACACATATACTTATATTTCTATGTATAAATTATGATTAGAGATGACTGTATATTTCATATGAATAAACACTAAAAAAGAAAACACATCTAAGATAAATTGCAAACATAGTTCCCCAAATTAAACTTTTGTATTTTGACACTGCTTTTGAATATTTCAAAGTATATCCCCAATCACATTAAATGGTTATTGTAAGACATTTTACCATATAAGCTCATGGAAAACAATTAACTAACATATAAACTAATCAAATGATATATAATAAATGTTCAGGCATATGCATACAAACAAGGCAATAAATATGGGACAGGATGAATCCACCTTCTGAATGCAAGCTCTTACAGAACACTATGTGATCCTGAGATATAGGAACATTTTTGCGACTCATTGGAAGCCTTCAATTTAGTTTGCTATGACTCATTATTTGGTTCCTAGTGATCATTAATAAGAGAAAATCTGTTTTGCTTGATAACGTACGAAACAGTCCAATAGATGGTTGCTGCAATCCAGCTGCAGCAGGGGTTCTGACTCTGCACAAACTCAAGGAAGTGCCAGGCAGCAATGGTGCAATTTATTTTCTTTTATTTATTTATTTATTTATTTTTATTGTTTTATTCATATGTGCATATAAGGCTTGGGACATTTCTCCCTCCTGCCCCTACCCCCTCCCTTACCACCTACACCACCCCCTCCCTATCTTCCCCACCCCCTCAATACCCAGCAGAAACTATTTTGCCCTTATCTCTAATTTTGTCAAAGAGAGAATGTAAGCAATAATAGAAAGGAGCAAGGGTTTTTGCTGGTTGAGATAAGGATAGCCAAACAGGGAGTTGACTCACATTAATTTCCTGTACATGTGTGTTACCTTCTAGGTTAATTCTTTTTGATCTAACCTTTTCTCAAGTTGCTGGTCCCCTTTTCCTATTGGCCTCAGTTGCTTTTAAGGTATCTGCTTTAGTTTCTCTGCTTTAAGGGCAACAAATGCTAGCTAATTTTTTAGGTGTCTTACCTATCCTCACCCCTCACTTGTGTGCTCTCACTTTTATCATGAACTCAAAGTCCAATCCCCTTGTTGCGTTTGCTCTTGATCTAATGTCTGCATATGAGGGAGAACATACGCTTTTTGGTCTTTTGGGCCAGGCTAACCTCACTCAGAATGATGTTCTCCAATTCCATCCATTTACTGGCGAATGATAACATTTTGTTCTTCTTCATGGCTGCATAAAATTCCATTGTGTATAGATACCACATTTTCTTAATCCATTCATCAGTAAGTGGGGCATCTTGGCTGTTTCCATAACTTGGCTATTGTGAACAGTGCTTCAATAAACATGGGTGTGCAGGTGCCTCTGGAGTAACCTGTATCACACTCTTTTGGGTATATCCCCAAGAGTGGTATTGCTGGATCAAATGGTAGATCAATGTTTACATTTTTAAGTAGCCTCCAAGCAATTTATTTTCTGAAGAGTGTATTTAAGCACTGCAGAAAAGCAGGAAGAAGTACATGGCAGTCCCCAGGTTTCCCTTGACTTCTGTACTGGGATTGGCTGTCATGTTGCTATGGTACAGCCCAAGTGTGGAACATCATGTTCTCAGGACTGGGTTTTCCTGGTCCCATGCAGAGAGAGAATAGGGGAGTTCAGCAACTGTCCTTTTGGACTGTTGCAATCTTTCTTAGGGCTGTTGCACAAAAGCTACAGTGACTCCGCTCCTTTCCAAGAGGCTTTGGGGGTCCTGAGGGTTTCCCACAGATGGTTTAGAATTAATGGCTCAGAGTCTTTCACAAAGAAAACAACAAATCAGCCAGACTTTTGATTTGTTTGGAATAAATTATTTTTACCCCACTACTACTAGGTAAGGAAAAAGAGATGATTTTCTTACAGAAAAAACAAAACCAGACAGGATAAAAATATAAGAAAAAATATTCTTTCAAATACCAAAAGAGTAATAAATATATATATTTATTATATATTATATTTATAAATAAAAATATATTATTATATATTTTTTTCTTTCCATTTTTTCAAGTATTGTGAAAGGTCTGAGATTTGATGCCAACTGGAAGATATCATGTTACCCTTATTTTAGTATGCTAAATAAAGTAGTTTATGATTTATGGCATCAGCTATAATCAAAGGAGCAGAGGAGAGAGAGAAGGAAAGTAAAACTGGGATGAAAGAAAAATCACAAAATGAGATAGTATTAAATTGGTCACAGGTGTGAATAATCGGACTTCAATTTCAGAATCTTCACTAAAGAATATAAAAGGCCTGGTAGATTGTCTCTGAGAATTGAGAGAAAGGAGCATTTTTTCCAACGACTTCTATTCCTTATTGGGTGTAAGTACCTTGTGTGGATGTTAATACGGCTGAACTATCAGGTTCCTTTTGGTATCTCAAACAGCAGCATTACTAAAGGGCTAAAAGTGAATGATTCACTGAACTTTCCAGAGGAGATGCTGTCAGCATGAAGTAGGTGAATGTCCATCCAGAAATGTTAGCTGCACCCTGTCTCTGGATGCTGGATACAAAGCTGTGTACATGTAGCATCTAATGCATAGAAATGTAGGGCTATACGTATATGGAGCATAAATATTGTGTACAAATGGGGAATCTCCAAGAGAACTCATTAATTTTTTAAAGCAAATTTGTGTGCTATAGAGTGACATTGAGTAAGTGGATATATTAGTTCCTTGGGCTGTAGTAATGAAGTGGCACAGATTGGATGGCTTTAAGGTAACTGAATGTTTTTTCATAAATTTCTGACTGCTAGAAGTAAAAAAAAAGAGATGTCTTAAGAGTCATGCTCTTCCCAAAGCTTCAAGAGGTAGATTCTTTCTTTTATCTGACAGCTTTTGGTAACCCGGACATTCTTTGCTTTCTTGCAGCTTTACTCTAGTCTTTCTCCACTTCCGATCTGTCTTTATGACACAAAGTTTTCCTTGACCATCTTCTCTTGGAGCCTCTCTCCTTTCCTCATAAACACACTCATCATATTGGTGTAAGGCCCACATTCCTCCAGTGGGCCTCATCCTATCTTAACTAATTATATCTGCAAAAACCTATTTCCAAGTAACTTCCCATTTTAAGGTATTGAGGTTTAGGACTTTAGGATTTCTTTTGTGGTACACTCAATTTGATCTGTAAGGGTGAGCAAAGAAAGGTATCCTCTTGTTAATCAATTTTTCTCTGAAATTTTTGAAAAAATTTTTGCAGAATACTGTGAAAATAATTGTAAAATATCTTATATCAATTTTCTTTTTATATGCATATTATTGCTGCATATGGAGCCATATACATTAGTCTGCCCTTACCTGCAGTTTCACTCTCTGCAGTTTCAGTCACTCATAGTCAACCATGGTCCAAAATGCTAAATGGAAAATTTCAGAAGTAAACAACTCATAAACTTTAAATTATGCATCATTCTGAGTACTGTGATGGAATCTGACAACCATCCTGCTCTTCCTGCCTTTATGATCAATACTTTTGTCCTGCTTATCCACTATGTGGATGCTACTTGAAATTAGTCACTTCCTAGCTCTGAATTTTAACATATTGTACATCATAGTAGTTGTGGGTCAAATTATCCTTATTTTACTAAGTACTGACCCAAAGCATGAGAATAGTGATGCTGGCAATTTAAGTATGCCAGAGAAGCCTATTATCATAATTATGCATGTACAGAAAAGAATAGTGATGCCTAGTATTATAAGAACAATATTCTGAATAGAAAAATGCATGGATACTTAAACAATCAACAAGCAAAAGTATGGAAACACCAAGTGTTTTGACTTTAGTATGGTAAAACTGCTCTTAATCCAGGACTTTCTGTTACCTGTGAAATAAAGTACTATTTAAATAATCATTGTCTGTGTTTTATGTTATTTAGAGATACACTCATATCTTTGTATGTATGTGTTCCTGGTGAGTCTTACACTTTTTGAAGACATGTTTTCTAGAAAATATTCAATCTCTATAATATCAAATATTGGAGTGAAAATTGACAAACCAAGTCATTATGTTTTGATTACACAGCAATAGGTATTTTAGACTTAGAAACACATAAGCTAGAAATGAAAAATTTAAGATGACACAGAAAACTATGTCATAATTTTCTGTCAAAATGATATATTGAATTTTTATTATACTTCTTAGATAATAGTTACTATAAATTGACTATCAATTTATTCTCTGTGCTTTAAGTTCTTTTGCTGTTATTTGTTTTAAACAGCTTATGCTTTAATGGTTAAATCTAAATTTTTCTGAAATGCTGTTTTTAATTACAAGGGGTACTACAGGGTAAAGACTTTGGATCCATCCATGTTTAGTTATCCTAAGCATTTTGGATGCTGAGAATTGTAAGGATCATACCAACAGTCTGGTAGTCCTATCAGTATGGCACAAACACTTTTTTAGAAAGTTGACTCAAGGCACATATGTGGCATTGTGAGATGATGTCAGAATCAATGGAAGCTAAATGATATACTTAGTTTTCATTAATCTGTATGTTTAGACTAATATATTTCCAAGAGTTTTAAGCATCAAAGATTAAACATCTTCAGAAATTTCACTTAGATAGTATCTGACTATCCTGCTTGTTATTTACAAATTTCTCTCCCTTATAAATACAAAAGCTAATTCTCTTAATATGTAGAGCACATATTTGGGGACTTTGAATTTAACTGACATAGATACTTGAAAATAATTTTTATATATTTAAATGAATAAATTATCTTTCAAAGAATAATATTTATTTATTTTGTGTATGCATTTATTTAAGATATAAACAATAATTTATTTTAGTATTAACCTACAGCTCAGTAAACTAATTTAGATAAATATTTACTTTAATATTTAACTAGAGCTCCCTAAATTAGTTTGCCTATATTTCAGTAAATTTATTGTGAGATAAATTTATTTTTCTTGTTAATTTGAAGTTTTCAAAAAATATTGCTCTGTATTCTTGGCACTTGATGAACAGATAAATATATAAAAATGTTTACTATATACTAAGTTCATTTTAATTCCCCCTTCAGGTGGATATCTACAATATCATAAAAAAAAAAAAACACCAGTGAATTATCTCTTACAAAACACTGCATTTTATAAAATTATTTAATTTATTCCCTTAGAAATCCTTAATTTTAGCTGACATTATAATAGAAAGATTGCCTTTCATATTGAACAAATTTTCAGATTCATAAGTGTAATTTCCCCATATTTCTTATGGATGATCCAATGTGATAAGGCTGATGCCACTAAAATATTAAATACCACTAGATGCCGGTGGCTCATGCTTGTAGTACTAGCTACTTGGGAGACTGAGATTGGGAGGATCATCACAGTTCAAGGCCAGCGTGGGCAAATTGTTCACAAGATCACATTTCCAAAATGACCTGATCAAAATGCACTGGATGCATGATTCAAGAGGTACAGCTTCTGCTTTGCGAGTGTGAAGCCTTGAGTTTAAATCCTAGTCCAACCTCTTCCACCCCAAAAAAAAGCACGCAATGATGCAGAATTGAACTAATGGAAGAAAGAAATAAGGAAAGGAAGGAAGGAAGGAAGGAATGAACAAACGAAGGAAGAAACAAAGGAAGGAAGGGAGGGAGGGACAAAGGAAGGAAAAAAAAGGAAGAAAGAAAGGAAGAAATTCTGTGATTATTGCTTATATTTAGTGAGGTAATCGGCCACTTAAGCCTAATCTTTCTCAAAAAAAAGTCTGTAAAATGGGCACTGAAAATTTCTCTAAAAATTTGAAACTTAAAAAATAGCCTTTCCTGCTCTATAATGTGTCTTCTAATTACCAATGTCCATTATGATCAGGTGCTGTTGTCTGCAGGTGACTCGCTCCAATTTATTGTTGTACCTTAATTGTCAATATGGTTACTGTAATAAGTGAAGTCTCTAAGAGCTGATCACATCACGAACCTGGAGCACTCATGTGTTTGAAGGAATGTATTTACTACCTCCCTTTTCTTTTGCGGTGTCAAATCTCCTCCAGAGGATGCAAGAGTAAGGCACAAACTTGAAAGTTAGAACACAGCTCTTGGCAGACATAGGGCCTGTCAGTACCTTGAACTTAGACATCCCAGCTTCAGAACTGTGAGAAAAAATTTTCTATTATTTACAAATTATCAGTCTGTGGTGTTTTGTCATAGCAGCAAAGAAAGACTAAGATATCAGGTAAGGGAAAAACTACAGTCAAGTCATCTTAAAGAAAACTGTTAATTGATAAGTTTCTATAAGTTGAAGTACTGATAGTATTGCCCAGTGTCTTTCTGCATTTGCAGGTAGCACTCAGTTGTCTTAAAGAAACTGAAAATTAAAATGAGACACTGTCTGGAGGGAGTGCATTCCTCTCCATGAGTGTCCCAAAAGCACATGATACTATAGATGGTGAACAAAATTGATTTTTCTAAAATTTGCCAGCGGTTAACAAACCAGAATAACTTCTCCTATCAGCACTGTATCTTTTAAATAAGATCATATTTGTCTACTGCTAATTAATACTGAACATTTCTCCCTCAGTATCTAGTATCTTAGGAAGAAAAAATATATACATATATATGTATATATATATATATATATATATATATATATACAGTATTATTTTAACAAATCACTTTTGGCAGCTATACTTATAATAATTAGAATGGTGTTTTATAAATGTCATTGTCTATTAGAGATTCATGGATCATTTAAAATCTTTAAGAAAAAATTTGGTGTGGCAATTGCTTTTAAAAGGATTAACACAGGCATATTATACTTAAGTCATCTCCAACTCTGTGATTATTATGATCCTGCTAAGAACTCCTTCTGGACCATCTGGCTTCTTGGTAAAACTCACTGTGCTCAGTCAGCATATTTGATTTCTTACTCCATGGGAAGTTTGCTGTCTTTAGATACAGTATAGTTTATCCTTTATTTAAAAATTGATATTGAATTCAAGAAAATATAATTTAAGATCTAGATAATAAGTGTTTGATCTTGCTAAGCAGGGAGGCCTTCACTCTCATGAAAGCAAAGATATTTTGTTTGAACAATCAGGTATCAAATGTGGAAACTAAAAATCAGAGAAAAGTGGTAGAAGTTTCAATTACATAACCTGTTTTTCTCAGAACAACATACCTGAGATTGTAAAATGTGTACATATAGACTTTCTACACTCTAATACTAGCACTTACTCTTTTGGAAACCTAAAATTGAGTCTTTGAGCTTCCAAGAACTTTAAAAATATACAATATTTTCATCATATGCAATGTATTTCAAATATATTTCAAGAATATGAAGAAAGAAATGTAATCAATTAAAGCCTGAAGAAAACATGATTATAGAACTTCTTATATTTCAATGGGTATATTAGTTTTCATTGTTGTGCTAATAAATAACTTCAAACTAAATGGTTTAAAATACTACTACCTGTGTACTCTTGCAGTTCTGAAGGATAGAAATCTCCATATGTTGAATTAAGGTGTCAGGAGAGATGAGCTTCCTCCCAGATGTCCTAAAGGAGAAAGCTTCCTCCACTTTCCAGCTTCCAGAGGCTGCCACGGGTTCTGGCTTACCTCCATCTTCGACACAAGCAACCCTATGAAGTCTCAGTCACACTGCCACAGTCTATCTTCCCATTCTGGAGCATCTTCGAAGCTCTCATAATTGTACCAGACCCATACACACAACCTGGAATCACTTTTCTACTTTAATGTCAGTCTATTAGCAACCTTAGTTCCATCTGCTGCTCTCATTCTGCTTCCTCTAGTCATTAGGACATTGTTATCTTTGAGGAATCATTATTTTGCCTTCCCCCATAAGTATTTAAGATCTAGATTAAAATCTACTAGGAATTGTGGTAGTCTAGATTTGGTAATGATTAAAAAATTAGAAAATTTGTATTTGACACTTCATATAACTAAAACAATCACACTTTTAGATATTTTAAAAGTTTTTTAACAAAATCATCTGAATATATTTTTCTGGTAGCAAAACTACATGTCTATAAACTTTTCAGAGAAATAATCATTACCCTCCGAGCCTAATAGTTATGTCTGATTCACATTAAGTACTAAAATAAGACGTCTTATTGTCGCTTAATTGAGAATGTTAGCAAGTATGCAAGAACGTGATTGAATACAATGCGAATAGTAATAAAATGCTTCAATCCAGCTCTTGCTTAGTGAAACGTATGTGAATCTGTCAGTGAATGTGAAAAAGGATGTCAAGTTGATAAAAGTGGAAGTTCTGGAAATTAAAATAGATTTCTTTACTTTTAAAAATAATGGTATGTTAAAATTATACACCAACTAATTCTAAAATTAAAATAGATACACAGTTAAAAAATAAAATAAATAAGTCATTTCCTACCCTTGAGATTTTCACATTGTACAGAAAAAAACAGACATAAAAATTGAAATATTGTGTAATATATAGCTGCATATTTTCTTATCATGGGAAGGTTGGTTTGGTATCATAAGGAGGAAGAAATTGCCATTTTGAACTAGGGAAATGACATTTATGCATTTTTTTCTGTGAAAATGTTAACACTTTATGCTTCTGTGCTTTAACAATAAATAGAATTCTGTGTTACTATGGTGATTAGGTCTTCATTGCATGTTTATAGATGTTTTCATGCAAGGTTATTGAACCATTTGGACTATATTATTTGATTTTCTTATTGGCATAATTAGCTTCATCAACAAGGTGAAGTTTCTAACAAAGGATGATAGTAGGAGAAGTTACTCTGCCAAAGGTTTTGGAAAGAAATTTCAGATAAAATGTTCTATTTATATGTGGACAATTGTTTTTGTAAGAAACAAAGCAGATGACAATGTCCAGAAATAATACAATGCAAAACAAAGCTTCCTCTCTCCTACCAAGATGTTCACAGTAGTTACTTTTGATTCTTTTAGCAGCCACCAGAACGCAGTGATTATTTGAAGTTTTAAGAGAGGTATGTGACAGTTATTGAATGCTGGAGAGTAGGAGATTCTTTTTTAATGGAAAGAGAAACTTTGATAATATTCAAAGTATAATTGAATGGTGTTTGGTGCACATTGTATTTTTATTGGCATATATTAAATTGTACAGAGTAAAGGGTTTTGTCATAACATTTCCATGTATGCCTTCATGACTTGTTCTTTTTCTTTGTTTTGTTTTGTTTTCTCCTGGCTTCCACATATGTAGAATGTGTGGAACACAGAATGTGTGGGGTTGGCTAATTTCACTACACATGATGATTCCCAGTTCCATCCATTCTTTACCAAACAACATAATTTCATTCTTCTTAATAACTAAGTAAAACTCCATTTTGTATACATACCATCTTAATCCATCCATTGGTTGATGGACACCTAAGCTGAGTCTATAATTTGGATCTTGTGAATAGTGCTGCGATAAACATTGCTACCTAGGTATCTATGTTAAACTGATTAATTCTCTTGGGTATGTTCTTAGAGGCTGTATGGTTGGATCAGATGGGAGTTCTTTTTCTTATTTTTCTGAGAAATCTCTACACTGATTTCCATAGCATTTAAACTAATTTACATTCTTACCAGAAGTGAATAAGTGTTCTTTTTTCTGCATCCTCGCCAGCATTTGTTATTTATTTTTTGGTGATTGCCATTCTGGCTGGGGTGAGGTGACTGTTGTAGTTTTTCTGACAAAGTAGATATGAGAAGTTGCCATGACATATGGAATTATTGTTTTTAAAAGACAGTATCTTGTGCACACATTATTTTATGTACATATATTTTATTATTTCTTAATATTTTATTTTAATAATTTAATAGTTTAAAGTGTGACCTAGTGTTTCAAAATCACCTGAAGAGCAGACACACCCTCTCTCAGCTTCTGCCTTCCACTTGGGTCCCACCATGCTCCCCTTTGTATTTTTCTTTCCTAACTTTTAATAAACTCCATTTACATCCCCCCAAAATAAATAAAAATAAAGTGTGACCTACCAATTTTAATAGTTTCGCTTGCTTCATATGAAAGTTGTATCAGAAGTAAAGTTCATTAACATTAAGTGACTTTATGTTTTAAATTTTAGATCACTACTTTTTGAAAGAGATGCTCTATTCTATAAACTCTGACAACCAAATATGTTTACATATCCATGGTCATCATAAACTTTACAGAAAAGTAGCAATAGAATTTATAAGATAATGTTATCCTTTTAATCATTAATATATTTCTTAATATTATTTTCCAGTAAACTTAGGAACTTTCATTAGATTGCTAAAAGTTATCACAAATTCATGTATATTTTAAAACATCTCACAAATAGAAATAACTTTCTTTTCTTCATATAAATTTATATACAATTTAACAACAGAGGTACATTTTTGTAATAGTGGGTTTCTTAATGACAAAGGAAAAAGACGAGGCATTTTCTATGTTCCAAGAAAAATGAAATGTTTTAGAATGCATTCTTAAATTACACAGACCTCCAACTCTCTTTATATCCTTGAGCTATCAATAATTTAGTCATATTGGAACAACTAATTGCTTCTTTGTGGTGATGTAACCAATTATTTCCTTTCATATTTTGTAATTAGCATTACATTGATCTGTTTGGAGTGGCGATGGTTCTCCTTGCTGGATGCTGAAGGGCATCACAATCTATATATGAGGTGGCATATGCCACCTGGCTGTGCTGTCTTGGAGCATTTTGAGAAGGCTTATGTAGCCAAATCTTTACATGAACCTGCTGAGTACATAATCATATGATAGAGTGACATTGAAATTCTCTCCCTTAATATACAGCACACATACAGACATACAAGTTGTTTCTTTTAGTCATTGTCATAAATAATCGAGACAACCAAATTCCTTACATAGTGTTTAGAAAACATCAATTGCTTACATTGATACCACAAATAAATAAATAATCTAGGCTATTTTTCCTACTTTTGTCTTAAAAAATGATTGATAAAAACCAAAGCAAACATGCTAATACTTCTTAATGAATTAGGAGCCAAGGTTTACAAAGTGTGTTTTATCCCTTTCCCAAATTACAAATAACATTATTTAGTGTCTTGGTAAGTCCCCAAATGCATTTCTTCCCCTAATGACAAATTAGGAGTAAAAATATTCATTTGAAAACCATATTGAAGTTTTGTTCTGAAATGAATATTTCCTCTTATTGATATGAATAATAGGATTTAAATTGTAGAAAAGGATAGCCATCATTATTTATTTGCTCTCCTTTTGCTGCCTTGTTTTTGGAGGGAAAATGAACAACTAAATAAAGTACACAATTTCTTTGAACAAGCTAATAAAGCAGGATAAATTCCTGATGAAAACACATTCTTAATTATCTTGTTGAAGATTGGTCCAGAGTATGATCAGAACTTATCTGCCAGGACTGTGTATGGTAAGCAAGCTGAACACAAAGACTCATCCTAAAGTCAATACCAAAAGTAAAATGAAGTAAACTTATCCTTTGTTTGAAAATAATCAAGGGCAACTTTTTAAACATTCCATAATTTAAAAAGATGTTTAAAACTCAAACGTAATATTTCTAAATTTACTTTCTCTATATAACTTGTGACTAGAGATTCTTCCTAAAAAAGTTACACCAAGTAAATGACACATGCTTTATTTATGTTACTAGTATATATTTTAAATAAAAAAAAAAAACAAGTATCAGTGAAATTAACTGTGTGGATTTTGTACCTCACGTTAAACATTCTTTCTTAGTATGCTAGATCCACCATTATAAGAAATAATTTTTCTGCCTATATTTAAAAAGGATTTTGTTGATCAATGTTGAATTAATTTGTGAGTAAAGAGGGCTAAAAAACAAAACTATACATTTGTATCTTTTAAATTTTATGCTAATTATTTTGATTATTCTTAACATATATCTAAAAAGAATTATTTCTGCAAATCTCCATTCCATAATTTATAAAACTGAGAATATTTAAAAAGGGAAAATACATTCATTCAGGGATGACTAATAATAGGCAACTCACTAATTATAACCCAGTCATAATTTATATCTGCCAAAGGATACAGTCAGTGGGATAGCCCCAATCTTGTCATAAAGAGGGCAGAATAAGTTGAATACTATGAGCCTCTATTTCTTCATCTGGGGCATATCAATTATGAAGTAAGTGGCAGTAGGAATTTTTTAGGTCTGGTAGCTATTAAGGTGGCTGGCACCTGATTATATTGTATATCGGCTCATGGGTTATAATGATATCTGATTGTACTGTTTCATTTGGTGTAAAATACTGTTTTATCTTCATGGGTCAGACCTATTTCCTTTAGATCTGATCATTTGTAAAATCAAGGGTAATAATTAATTCTTATGATATTTTTTAATACATGCGGAGAAGATAAACTAATGTTATCATGCCTAGAGAAGTCCCAATATCCTATGGAAACCAAATAAATGAATCTTAGCCTTGACATGGATATGAATGTTAAAATAAGATTAAAGAAAAGAAACATTCAGAGAAAAAATTGTACCAGTACCAACTGGGTTTTGAACTCAGCACAGGCACTCTACTACTTGAACTATGCCTTTATCTTGAGAAAATTTATTTGAAAGAAACAACAGTATTGTGATATTATTTTATATATAACTCTAACATCTCAACAGTGTTATTGAGTCCACAATGCAAGATGCTGCTTATTTTTACCACAAAAGTGAAGTTCTTTATTTAAACTTCTTTAGTTTATCTAGTTAGGGCCAGCTTTCATAACCTTACAATTCCTACATCTTTTCCCTGTAGGTCCTCAGTACATTCTACAGTATGTCCATGTTCTTATGCAGTATATCACAATATTGATTTGCAAGCCATCCCTTGAAGCATTTGTAGATATAGTACATAACATCATTATCAATCAGACTACAAGAGTCATTTTACTGTACTCAGATAGAAATAAATGAGTAAGAGAGGAGCAGGTCTCTTAGCATTGGTTGTCCTGGTTCCTTGAGTGCTATATATTTATAGGGTAGTCTGTTAGACCCAGAAGTTTATAGCATTTAACTCTGAGAAATAGAAACTATGACACTTGGGCCTTCGAAGCTAAAGACTCACAGCTCTAGGTGCTCAGGTTAGAACTTTATTGCTCTTGGTAGCTTCTTGGACAAGCTTTGAATACTGGGGATGCTAAGCTCTTATAGCAGTTGCTGTTATAGCTGTTTAGCCTAGAGTGTTGAAAGTTGTCCTTTAAAGTTTGTCACACCTTGAAACCCTTCCAATGCCTTGATCACCCAGTGTCTCATCTCTGGCTTTTCACAGCCTTCTAACTTTCTTCACCCTTGGCTTTCTGCTCCCTCTGCTCCCCATAATCACTGCCAAAAGCCACATGCTGGAACTCATTAGACACTCTTTTTCTGCTACAACCACTGCTGCTACCACTGCCACTACCACTACCACTACCACTACCACTATGTTTATTGCCGATGCTTTCACTGCTGCCACCGTTGCCAAGGTGGCAGCTTCTACCACTGTCACTCTGGTTTCTTCATGTTAATGGCTCAACCTGCTCACTCTACTTATGGTAAAAATCAAAAGTGGGCAAAGAAAAGGTCATTCCAGAGAACATTACATACATACATATATAATGAAACCCACCAAACTGTTTGAAAGTGGGGGAGAAGGAGGAAGGGAAATTAGGGAATATATTAGAGGGGGTGAACTTACTCAAACTATGCTCTACGCATTTATGATATTATCACAATGAACACGTCTTATACTATTAATGTATGCTCATAAAAAAATTTTTAAAATAAAGAAAAAATGAAATTTTTTGGGGGGGTCCTAATTTTTCAACACCAGGGTCAGCATTGCAGAGTGTTTACCAGCTGACTTAACAAGTGAGCTAGCTGCTTGGTTATACAGTCATGAAAGGATATGTGAAAAGGATGTCTGCCCAACTCACCACACAGTCATTCATGCAAATGAAGGATTGTGTTTACACTAATTACAGGCTATTTACTGAGTCACCGGGGAAAATCATGCCTCTCTGACTGGGGTGAAAATAGTCACAAGGTCATCTAAAATTCTCCACAGCTTGTCTTGCTTAGAATGCTACTTTCCATGCTGATGCAGTGGAAATGGCGAAACATGTTTTCAGCCAGCGTTGTAGTGGTTGTCTGCTGCTGCTGGAGTGTCCTCACAGTAATTATAAAATATCCAAAAGAGCTAGCCTGGTCAATTGCCTATAAAGGGGCTGCTTAGGTTACAATCCCCTGCTCAAGGCTGTCAGGCATAAAGGAAGGACCTGACAGTCTGTTCTTGATAATTTTAATCATTAACAGGAAATATCAAAATGATATTATAATAAAGACTTATTGAAAGCTCAATATAGAACTAACAATTGTAATACCACTTAACAGTACTTAATAGAGTTTTACAAAGGTTAAGAGTGAATAACTCCTTCCCCACAATTCCAGGGAAATGTGGGTGCCTCTGATCTGCCTGAAAATCTTGGGAGTTTTGTTCCAAGCAGAAAAGAAAATGTCATGTTCAGAAAATGCGGTTTGGATGCCTCAGGTCTCTAAAATCTTTTGGACCAAGTATTAAACAATTTTCTAACCTATCATATCTGCTTTCATGAATGAAGCTAAAATTTCATTCTACTATAGTTAATAAGTGAGAACTGGATTCAGTCTAGACAAACATAGACTTAAAATCAGACTCTATCAATCATTTGCAAGATTTTAAATAGTATACGCTCTAATGTTCTTATCTATAAAGTGAGAAGGTGATAGAAATCCACTACTAATTACACTTATGCTTATTAAAGTATACAATACATCTAATGTATTCTCTGTCACAAAGTAGATATTTAATCGATTTTATACACACACATACATATGTTACATATTTTAGGCATTTTTACCTCAGGAAATAAAATGAGACATTGAAAATGTGTCACCATGACTCACCAAAGTACTTAATTTGAATAAGTTACTGTGGTGCATTTTCCTGTAAATAATACACTCAATGGATAAAAGAGTTTAATTTGAACTGGTCACAATTGATTTGCTTGCAGTTTACAAGCAAAATCCTGTACGTGTACATTTTGTTTCTTGTACCATTTGTTATGTGAACATTCACAGGATATTCATTGATGGCCTGCAGAAGAAATGAATTGCAAATGACAGCAAGAAAATAATAATCTTAAAAGTGTTATGGATTCACCTACAAACATCATAAAGACGTTTATAAAAACAGCACAGCCAAATTTTGTTTTACTGAGTGATATTTAAAGCTTACTAAAGATGATTTGGAGAGATTTAATATGTGCACTTAAAATACCTCTATAAAAATATTGAAATCTTGATGCATGCACACATATATGACATTTTATTTCTTAATTATAAAAGAAATTGTGTGCATATAGATCAAGTAAAATTTTCCTGGAAGTTTGGGTAGTTAAGATAGTTAATATATAGCTGGATTCTGCACTTAATTTTATTTATTTATTTATTTATTTTTCTTTTATTACTCATATGTGCATACAAGGCTTGGGTCATTTCTCCCCCCTGCCCCCACCCCTTCCCTTACCACCCACTCCGCCCCCCCTCCCCCCACCCCCTCAATACCCAGCAGAAACTATTTTGCCCTTATTTCTAATTTTGTTGTAGAGAGAGTATAAGCAATAATAGGAAGGAACAAGGGTTTTTGCTGGTTGAGATAAGGATAGCTATCAGGGCATTGACTCACATTGATTTCCTGTGCGTGGGTGTTACCTTCTAGGTTAATTCTTTTTGATCTAACCTTTTATCTAGTTCCTGTTCCCCTTTTCCTATTAGCCTCAGTTGCTTTTAAGGTATCTGCTTTAGTTTCTCTGCTTTAAGGGCAACAAATGCTAGCTAATTTTTTAGGTGTCTTACCTATCCTCACCCCTCCCTTGTGTGCTCTCGCTTTTATCATGTGCTCATAGTCCAATCCCATTGTTGTGTCTGCCCTTGATCTAATGTCCACATATGAGGGAGAACATACGATTTTTGGTCTTTTGGGCCAGGCTAACCTCACTCAGAATGATGTTCTCCAATTCCATCCATTTACCAGTGAATGATAACATTTCGTTCTTCTTCATGGCTGCATAAAATTCCATTGTGTATAGATACCACATTTTCTTAATCCATTCGTCAGTGGTGGGGCATCTTGGCTGTTTCCATAACTTGGCTATTGTGAATAGTACCACAATAAACATGGGTGTGCAGGTGCCTCTGGAGGAACCTGTGTCACAGTCTTTTGGGTATATCCCCAAGAGTGGTATTGCTGGATCAAATGGTAGATCGATGTCTAGCTTTTTTAAGTAGCCTCCAAATTTTTTTCCAGAGTGATTGTACTAGTTTACATTCCCACCAACAGTGTAAGAGGGTTCCTTTGTCCCCGCATCCTCACTAACACCTGTTGTTGGTGGTGTTGCTGATGACGGCTATTCTAACAGGGGTGAGGTAGAATCTTAGTGTGGTTTTAATTTGCATTTCCTTTATTGCTAGAGATGGTGAGCATTTTTTCATGTGTCTTTTTGGCCATTTGAATTTTAAAGGGACCTAAACTGATATACCAGAAAGGATCAGAGGATGAATTGTGAGCAGATAAACCAGAAGAGCCTGAATAAAACGTTCAGAGGGTCCTTGAACTCAATTGGAAGGGTCTGGGTAAAGAGAACAAATTAGATACAAAGCAATAGGCCAAGATCCTTGCTTGTAGAACCTTGTAGAGAATGGAGTACTGCAAAACTTGAAAGGGTCCCCCAGGATGGGTAGAGGATTCTAGACAGCTGACAATGAGAAACCTACTTCTGTTTCAGCAGATATTACCACTTGCACTAATCTCTCCCACACTAATAGGACCAAAAAAGAAATAAGAGTACAGGTAAAGATGAGGCTGACCCTGGCATTAGAAAGTTGAAGGGATGGTGAGTAAGGAAAACAACTATGTTGTGTGGATTACAAGTCTTACTTTTAACTTTTCACCCATTGGAAAACTTTTACACTCTTCATTTACTACAGGATTATCACTGCATAGGGCAATGCAAAAAAGCAATACTGATTCCCATTGAGCCACAAAGAAAACAAACCATATATCTAGCAAGTTCATTAGTTAAGAGACGATCTTTTACAAGTTTGGTGTATTAGAATATGTAAGGAAGAATGAATAAAAACAAAACAAAGAAAAAAATGGCCTTGAAGAGATTTCTGAAGGGGAACAAAAAAAGTCAATATTATTTTTGTAGAACGACATTCATGCAATGAAATAAAAATTATGGTCATTTTTTTCACCAAAATTAGCATCTTGGAAAATATTGACACATAAGAAAAATATAAATATACTAAATATATGAGGGGAAAAAAGACACATGGTAAGAAAGTCTGGGAGTCCTAACATACAATCTTATTTGAAGAGATGGAAAATAGAAAAGATGGAGGATAGGTATTGATTAAATAAATATTAGAGAGACCTGACTTTGGGTATGAATATATATTTTAGGTTCGAAGTTGGATCAAGGAAAAAAGAAGTATACTTAGTCATAGGTGACAAAACTTAAAGTCTTCTATTTTTCAGAACATAAAAAGTTGTTTTAGTGTTAATAAAAGTAATAATAGTCCCTACCCAAGAAAAAAGACTGGCATAAAAATTTTCATTTGTAACACTTGAAATTGGAAAGGCTAGCATAACTTTGCTAGCTACTGAGACTGAAAATATGTACCATATACCTACCCAGTATTGTCATTCCCTCTCAGGGCAGCAGTTGATAAATGTACAATAACAAAGAATTACATCAGAGAGAGATGACTGATAAAACACTTAAACCAAATAATAAATTCTTTGAAACAGAGATCCTGAGCTTTAAAGACAGTTGGAACAGAAATAACATGATAAATTATGGACAAAATAATCATAGTCCAAAGTTAAAATTTTTAACAACTTCAGCAAGCTGTCATTGTGGAGGACATTCAAAAGGCACTGTTGTGAGTGCCAAAAAGGAGTGAGAGAGAAACATTAGTATTTCCTATCATCCTTCAAAGAGGAATACATAAACACAAAGCATCTTGGTTGAAAATCAGCATGTGACCATGAGGAGATAAGTATTATATTTTCACATAATAGTAAATTAATATGCATCAAATTATAAGTAAGATCATATCTAAGTATGTAGGAAGAGTATGGAATGAATAGCAACTTAAAAAAAATCCTGGAAAAGAAACAGGAAATAATAATTTACTCAATATTATTATATTGTATAAGTAATACACAATATTACTATAAATAATGTGAGAAAAGAATTACAACTATATCCAATCATTACCCTATATATGGATAGAATTAGGAATCTTATTAAAATGTAGAGTTTTAAAGAACTTGTTAAAATTAATAGTAAAGGAAATTTGCAAGTAAGGATTTCTCCAATAGGCATCTGAAAAATAAGTGACTCTCCTTGCCTAGACAAGCATATGCCATAATTTAAGAATAAAGGCATGGAACATAAAGAACAGTATTGTATCATGATAAAAGGTATGCTTTACAAAGAAGTTAAAACAGCAATAAACATGTTTGAACCTAATAGCAGCTAAATTCACAAAGTGGAAATCATTAGAAATGCAAGGAGGTTTTCATGGGGAAAAAAGAAAAGCTTTAAAGGGAAACTTCAATAGAACAGAGGGAAGTAGGCACAGAAACAGGAGATCCCTGAGGAACTGGCAGCTGATGGTTAGAGTCCCAGAGGCTCTGTTATAAGTAGGGAGCTAGCAGTCAAGTTTTATCTGCCAACTCAGACAATCAGTAAGACATCCTCTGCACAAAATCACTTCAGTGCTAATGGAAAAAGCCAGAGCACTGAACACCCCATTGCACTGTGTACCAGGAACATACAGAATGAACCCTTGTAGGGACCAAGGAAGCTGTGCTGGCTTCAAAGCAGAGACATTGCACCAATTCGCCATATTGAAGAAGCATTAAGCCTTTTCCTATCACAGAAAAACTTAAAGTGAAAACACTGAAATAGTTCTTTTTTTTTTTTTACTACAGAACCAAACTTAAAAATCACATATTAGATTTCTTATGTGACTTCGTCTGTACTTAATGTATATTACCCTACTAAATAATCTGAAAGGTAAAAATTAATATATGTGATACTATGTTTTGAATAACATTTCTTTCTTTCCTTCCTTCTTTTCTGGCACCTCTGAAGACTGAACTCAGGGCTTGGAGCTTGCTAGGGAAGCACTCTACCACTTGAGCCACACCCAGAGTTTAATGATTTCTAAGTTGTAAAGGCGTGAAGAGAGGAAAAATTATTTGAAGGCTTGAAGTCACTAAATCACACAGAGCATGGAAGGAAAAGCAGGAGGGAGAGAAGAGAGGGGAAAGAGAAAGGAGCAGCTGGTGGGGGGAGGAACAGGACATACTAGTCTGTTTAAAAAAAAAGAAGAAAAGTTTCCAGTTGCACATGGATATAAATTAAGTGAACCATAGAAAGCTGAAAGAACATTTCATTATGTGGAATAACACCATCAGATAGACTTGGTAGGAAGTGGGTGCTACAAATTTGAACAGAGTCACGTGAAGGAAATTATCTGTCTATGGTGGTGGTAATGAACCTGAACATTCAGAAATTGTAGGAGGAAGAATTGGCAAGTTTTGGCAATTCACTAAATTCGTGAGATGCAATTAAGGGAGAAGCAAGAGTATGGCACTGAGGGCATACTGCAAAGTGCCATGAATGGTGCCTTAAAGCTGATTAAACTTTCTCACCTTTCTCTTACGTTCCTTTCCCAGAAGTCCTGAAAACTGGCCAGTGGGTAGAGTCTTTGTGCTAAGGGCTCCAGCTCTACCCCAAAGATTTGGAACCTGTGTATTTTCTGATATTTTTTTGGTGTCTGCCTCTACAGATTCTAATAAAGGGGAATAGCAAATCAGAGTAAAAACAGTGACAGTAAGCAGTAACAATAGTATTCATAGCTCTCCAAATCCATTTTTCTATGACTCTTCCAAGAAAAAAGTGTAGACTTAGTTTTTGGAGAACATATCTGTTCATAAAAGAAATACTTTCAAGAAAGGAAAGACACATTAAGATTGACATTCCTACTTTGTTTCTTAGGAACTGTGTTAGATCAACATTTTTAACTTTTATCACCCTATAGGCCATTTCCATTTTAAAAATTTAAAAACCTAAGCTTATGTAAATTATGTCTGTTATCCCAGTCTAGGGAAGATGTGGTAGCAAGAGTTAAAGATAAATTTACTTCTTTACATTAAACATTCATCTCAGAATAATGCTTTAAGTAATATTACGACAAATGGGATTTTAGGGTATACATTTTAGGGTATACAAATTTCATCTCTAATTATAAGGGTTAAAGTTCCATATCTAAAAGTTTGCAATTTTGGTAATAACACCACTGATACTAAAAACAATGACAAAATCCCATTAAACCTTTCCTAAATATATAGCTTCAGTATACTGATAATTAAACCAATTAATTATCAGTTAAAACTCCTTAATAAACTTTAAGGAGTTGTCAAAACCTCTTCAAAATCAGAATATCTTTGGGTTGAATATAATCAATAAATGTTATATTTAGCATAATTTGAGAAATTCTTAACATATTTATTATGAAATTTTTTCATGGTATTATATCAATTGAAATACATCAATATTACAAGAAGAAAATAAAGAACAAAAAGCATAGTTTTATACTAAACTGTGAATATATTAAAACATACTTGTTATTTTTTAAATTATGTTTTGCTAGTTTTTGAACAATATATATCTACCTTCTTTTTTTTGATGGTACTGGGTTTTAAACTTAGGACTTCCTGCTTGAGTCACTTCTCTACTTCTTTTGCTCTAATTATTTTGGAAATAGGGTACCACTTTTGACCAGGTCACTCTGGACCATCACCCTATTTTAAGCTTCCAACCATTGATGGGATTATAGGTCAATGCCACCCTCAAACTTTTTGCCCAAGCTGACATTGAACCATGCTTCTCCTAATAGACATAAGCCACTGTCACCAGCTATATAGCTACCTTTTAATGCTGATTGTTATGAAGGCACTGCAATCAAAAAACACTATGAATTAGGTGGTATATTCCACTTTAGAACTGGTACAAATAAGATCCAGATGAATCAATTAACTTTCCTTAAATAACAAAAATAATAACTGACTGAGCTCTGAGCTCAGAGTCATACCCTATTTTTTTTTTCCTTGACTCCAAAACAAGTATAATTTACTAGTGATTTACTACTTGATACTGATATTGGACCTTAAGGGATGCTCAGAATTCTCTAGATTAGCATTCTTTTTTTATTATTATTCATTTATTCACATGTACATACATTGTTTGGGTCATTTCTCCCCCCTACCCCCCAGCCTCTACACTCTCTCCCCCTCCCCACTCTCTTCCAGGCAGAACCTGTTCTGCCCTTATCTCTATTTTTTTGAAGAAAAGACATAAGCATTAATATAAAAGACAAAGTTTTTTGCTAGTTTAGTTAATGAACAAGAATTTTTTTCTTCAGTAATGTGGTTCTTTTTGCTTAGAACTATGCATACCTTAGTAGTGCCCTGTAGACATTAGTTGAGTGAATTAAAAAGAGAGTTAGAGTATCTTAGCACAATGATATTTTTTAAGTATTAAATAATATGCTATGGCCAAACATTTTAACCTCCTAGATAATCTAAATATAAATCTGTAGAACCTATGGCAAAGTCAACACTATTATTCACATTTCAAATTTCATTTTTCACTAGTTTTAAAAATTAACCTTTAACCCATGTATTTTATTACAGAATATAGAGGAAATAAAAGAAGGAAATTGCATACACATGATTGTGTGTTATGTGATGTTTATGATAATTGATAATAATTGTAATAATTGTATAATATATTCCAATGTGTTATTTCTAATATGAATATATTTTGAATACAACATTACTACCTGCTATTATCTACTCATACATTAGGAATCTTGAAGGAAAATGCACAGAATCAGAGTGATGCTATACTGATTAAAAAAGAAAAATTTTATTTAATAAGTTTTACAATATGTGTACAGCTAGTATAATTTAAAAATAAAAATAAAACACCATGTAAAACTATTTTCCAAGAAGTAGGAAACTGTAGAGTGATCTCTGTTTTTTCTTCATATTTTTACATCATAGAAAACAAATATTGTTTCCCCATGACACTCTAAAAGGGCAATCAAATGCACTTCAAAGAATCCCAGTATCTTTATTGCTTTGTTTTTAGTGACACTGACAACAGCTGCTACGCAAACTGGATAAATACCTTGGACCTCAGACAGGAGGCTAGAAGAACATATCCCTGGGGTTGCTTTATTTGTTGGCTGCCTTACTGATTATATGCTATGCTGAAGACACTTTTTAATAATTGATATTCTTGTGAGGGATTTGTTCTAGAGCAGCATCATAAATGCAAATAGAGCTAAACATCCCCTTATTTGGATCTCAAAGCCCAGTAGAATATTAGATATTTAATGAAATCTGTATTTTATATATATTTGCATAGCGTTTTCTTTAAAGTGTGTGTACATTTGCTCAGAAACCATAACACCTAACTTTTGGGAAAAGAAACAACAGATTCAAATTGCTGCACGGATAGCAAAGTTTTGGTTTTTAAACCCAAAACTTTAAAAAATATATTTCAATTATACAAGACGGGAACATTTTTATAAGCTATACAGCATTTACTGAAATTATAAAAAGAGAATAATGATGTATTATAAAGTGATGATTTAGTATAGAAATACTAGTACAAGTCAACATGCAGTAATATAAACATTTAATTAAATGTACTGGTCTCAATGTGTAAGTCACAAAGCAACTTTATTTCTTTTCCCACTCTGTGCAGACTTACTCTGGTTCTGGATAGTTCTTCATGGGTAGTTCTTCAGGTACGTCCAAGCCTCAAAATGGTTCCATTTAATGAGGTGAAACCCTGATTTAGTACGTAATCTGAACTTCAATTAAATGAAAGCTTCTCATCTTTGCTCACTGAGTGTTCCTTTAAGATTGGAAATCTGAATTTGGTGAGAAGAAAATATCAATTGCTCTCCCTATTTTTCCAACTCTTCCCTCACTCCCCAGTTTGTTCTTCTGATCCCAAACCCTCTCCCATCAAGAGTGCAATCAGGGACTGGCAGAATAGCTCAAGTGGTAGAGTGCTTGCCTAACAAACATGAGGTCCTGAGTTTAATCCCCAGTACTGCCAAGAAAACAAAACAAAACAAAAAACCCACCAAAAACAATAGTGCAATCAGATGAGAGGTGATTTGGGATAGGAGATGCAGCTTAATTCTCCTTTAATCAGATATTGGCTTTATTTTAATGGGCAGATATTCACTTCTGACCTCTTTATTAAAATTATTTTTTTCTGTGTTTCTCAGTCCTCCCAGGAAGCTCCAAATGCAACTACCTTGTTATCGATGTCTCTTCCAGATGACCATTTATTCCACGTCTCCTCATTTAACTTTGGCTTTTATATGACATTTATGTGATCTCAATCCTGGTCCAGTTGGATGAAATCCCTTCAGGACCTGGAACATATTCTAGCAGTGCACATCTGGTCCAAGAGAAATATACACCTCAGACTTTCCTAAACTCTACCACTTCATGTACGTAATGATATTCTTTTACCTTCATATTTCTCAAACATGTTTTAGACTGACCTCTCTGGGCTTTCAATATGTACATATGTTAGAAGTTTTGGTATGGGTTCTAATGAAACATTTCCCCATTTGGTTTAAGACAAGTTCCACAGCACTCCACCAATTTTTTGTTAATTTTGTTCTGTAACTGCACTCTCCATTTAATAACCACCCCACATATATCTGCAAAATAAATGATCTAATAGTTCAAAAGTATCTTAGGCTTCTCCTTTGCAAGTTTCTTGTACTTCTTCTAGTACATTCTATTGGCATATGAGTGGTCTTGGTCTTGGACCCTGAACCAAAAGAGATAATTTATTTTATTTATTTTATTTTTTAAATTTCCTTTATTCATATGTGCATACAATGATTTATTGGGTCATTACTCCCCCCTTCCCCTTGCCCCATCCCCTTACCCCACCCCTCTCTCTCGCCCCCACCCCCCGATAATTTAGTTTAAATCAGTGGTTCACCTTCACACAAGATAGCCACCACTTGCTGCCCACTGCAATGGTTGCTTCTGCTGCCATCAAATTTGCTGTTTTGATCTTCAGAAATCAAAGCTAGATCTATTATTTGCATTTTAATAGGAGGACATGATTATGTTTGTGTCTTCAAAAACTTCATCTGTTGAAGCCCTAATTCTCAATGTGATGGTATTTGGAAATGGACTCTTTGGAAAGAAATTAGGATTAGATGAGCTCATCACCAATTCTCTCTCTCTCTCTCTCTCTCTCTCTCATCCCTAACTCTATCTCTCTGTCTCTTCTGTCCCCACATGCATATGCATACTAAAGGAATATAACTAGGAGAATACAGCTAGCAGTTAACTATCTATAAGTCAGGAAGAGAACCCAACGCATGAACTGAATAAGGTGGTTCTTTGAACTTTGAATTTGAGCTGTGGCTACATAATAAAGTTTTGTTTTATGAACATCTTAGTATAGGGTATTTTGTTTGGGCACCCAAGTTTACTACAATAGATACCAATGCTCAAAACTCTGTGAAACCTGCTAAAAATGCTGTAGTTAAGTAGTTGTGTCTGGATTCAAACCTAGGACTACTTGAATGCAATAGTTGCTATTTTGGTAGTGCTGCACTGTTATGTCCTATGGCTTTAAACTGCTTGGGTGTGCTTTTGGTCAATGTTTTGTAATTTTTTCAGTCCCTTTTATAATTGCATTAATTCTTTCATAAATATTTCCCAGCATTTCTAGATTGGGCTGAGAGTTGCTAGCAGGAAATGACTGCTAGGTCATTTCCTGACCTAGCAGTACTACTGTTTACCTTTTTAGTTTGTGCTTATGTAGTGTTTTGGTCAAGAATTATGCATTCATGCACTGTGTATATGTTTTGCATTATGTGCACATATATTTTTATTTATTATGGGACAAATAGTGTTTTTCTGATGAATTATACCTAGGTCCTTCAAATTGGTGTCTACTGATTTCTTCATAGCTAAACATTTACAATTCTTGTATCAATAATATGCACAGGTGTGAATATATGAGTTTATTGTTACCTAATCTGGATTTTTAGAGGACTTCAAAAATTTTAGATGTTTGAGGGTAATTCATGTTGAGTGATAACTAAGGAAGGTATATGGAGGCTTACTTTTTATTTTTAAATACAGTAAGGGAACAGAGTAAAAGCCAAGAATATAATACGCAGTAGTTCCAATTAGTTCCTGTCAGGCCCTATCTACTGATTTGCATATTTGAGAATCCCTCTCTCCACTGAAGTGAAAGGAAAGGAGTAGCACCATGCAATTACTAGTATCACAGCTTACCAAGCCTGCATGGAAAATCCGTTCAAATTCCTGAATCCAATTAGGTTGCTGACACATTTCCTTATTTGATTATCAACAGCTTAAATTGCTCTTAAATGATTTCAATAATCCATGTGTCTGAAACCAGTCAAGTATTTCCATATTTATATCCTTTAAAGATGATATTTACTTGGAATTTATTCAAGTGTATGAAGAAGAGAAACAGCAATGTTGAAAGAGCTTAGATGTAATGATCATAAAACTTATTATTATTAGAATATTCCTGTGAAGATACTAGTGGGATGTTAAACTTCAGAATATGTAATACATTTCAGGTTTCTTTTGTTCATGTTTGTGTTTAACTGACTAAAGAGTAAGAAAATGCTTCTTTCTAAAACTGCACTTCAGATCATTTTGAAAAGACAGTTGATACAGGTTTAAAATATATAAAAAGAGTTGAAGTAAATCACTGAAACTTATCTCTAGATCAGAAATCATTTCTAGGTGTGACGTTAAAAAAATAAAAGACTGCTTATAAACCTTATTTTTAGGGAAAGGAGACTAAAATGGGGAATAGTTGTATAAATATGAACTGTATAGTACAGTATAACAGACAAAGTTGCATTTTCCTAAGTAAGTCTTATTCAAGAGAAATACTAGAATTCAGACACAAGCTTTGGATATTTTAGTTTGTTTGTATAAGATGTGTAAGAATTGTGTATTTTATGTCCTACAGTCCAAATTGTAACATTTAAGTGCTAAACCTTAGGTGACTTAAATTATAGGATAATGCTGACTGGATAAAAAGCAGCTGGAACAGCAAACTGCATTAGCAGTAATAGAAATAGCAGATCAAAACCTGACCCACTGCATGTCTGGTATCCTCCTGTGTCTTAAAACAGTGTTTATTGTCCTTAGAAGAGTGAGGGATAGAGACACCTGCTGTTGTAGTTCCATATTTATATTCCATTAGCAAGTGACATTATTTAAGCCTCATTATTGTTCCTAATGAATCCCCACACCAAAACCAAACCTTAAGTCAGTTTAAAATACTTGAGTGAGGTCCTGCAGGGCATTGAACTTGACCAAGCTTTTGAGAAAAGGATAAAACTAGAAAATATTCTTTTCAGTATTTTAATTTCCATGATAATGGTGACAATCCTAGTTTAATATTTGTCCCAAGTTGATACTGCTATAAATAACACAAAAACCATACACAGGTCCACCTACTTCTACAAATTGTAAATCTAAAAAATGTGGGCAATGCAACATGCAATAAAACTGCTTTCTTAAAACCTACAGATGACCAGGCATGTTGGCTCATCCAGGAAAATGATGAAGACATTGTTGCTAACTATAGATGGTTCCCAATTTATAATGGCTCAATTTACAATTTTTGCACTTTATGATGGCATAATCATATCCCATCCATGTATTAACCACACCAGATCCTGAGTTTCTGAAATCAGATGAGATTGGGCATATTCAGCATGGAAAGGCCATAGATCAATGGCACAATTCTGTATCCATGCAACCATTCAATTTTTCACTTTCAGCAGAGCACTAATAAATTGCATGAGCTATTCAACATTTTGTTATAAAATAGGCTTTATGTTACATGATTTTGCCTCAAAATAGGCTAATTTAAGTGTAATTAGGCCATTTAAACTAGATTAGGCTAAGCTACGATGTTTGGTACATTAGCTATATATAATACATTTTGAGCTTAAGATGTTTTCAAGTTATGATGGGCTTTCAAGTTAGGATATAACCACATTGTAACTCAAGGAGCATATTGTATGCAAGTTTATGGTATTGTTAAGTTTTCTTGGTTGGAATTATGTACTATTTAAATTTTCCATATGGAATCAAAGATCAAGATCTCCATTTTATGTGTCCCTGTCTATATGTAGAGAAAGCAAAAGTAAGGTCTTAAATGGAACTTTTATAAAGCTTTCTGTTTGTGAACAATGTTTACAGTACAATGTAACTTAGTTAAACAACACTAACTCCAGTTAGGTGGTTCTAAGATTAAGATATTCACATTTGAAATGGGTGAGTAGCAAGATTTAAAGTGAAAACAATCTAACAATTTAACTGTTACACAAAAAGATAATCAAGTGAGAACTTGAAGCAATTTAATAAACAAAATGATAGACAGGTAGAGTCAAGGATCAGACACTAGTGAGATGGAGCCAAGATGGGCTGTTCTTATTGGTTATGCAGAATATATGGGTCAGTATAAGGAGAATATGGAACAGGGAAAATTGTTGGGGAGAAAATCTAGGAGAACATTTGGGAAGACTAGGCAAAGCCAAGTGCAGAGCAGAGACAGGCCAGTGTAGTGGGACCTGTGATAATTAATGAATCCACACTGTCTTTCACATTTGATTGTCTCACCAAGATCAGCAGTTGTTCTGAAAGAAAAAACAGAGCTCAGAAATTCCCTCTAAACTTACTACATTTTGGTCACACTGCCTGGATAAGCCAGATTAGACATGTAATAAGAAAAGATTTCATATCACTCATCAAATATACCACTGGATTTTCCTTTCACTGAGTAGTCCATATTATGATGGTATAATATTTGTGTCTTAGTCTGCTTCCCAGACTATAACAGAATACCTGAGATTGGGTAATTTATATAAAAGATGTTTATCTAGCTCATGGTTGTAGAATCTCTAAGTCTGAGAACAATCAGCCAAAATCTTATTTACTTCTGATATGGATCTTGTATTGTTCCATGCATGGCAGAACAATGGAAAAGACTAGGAGGTGTGTATGGAAAAGACTCCAAATATATCTTTCAATACAACAAAGGATTTCAGGAAGAAAAGCACTAATGGCTGGGTAGGTGGTTCACATTTTTATCCTAGCTACCCAGGAAGCAGAGATTGGAAGGGATATGGCTCAAGACTAGACTGGGCTAAAAGTTAGCAAGACACCATGTCAACTAATAGGTGGGTCCGGTGGCACCTGTATGACATCCCAGCTATGTATGGATTTGCAAATAGGAGAATCATGGTCCAGGGTGTGCTGAGCAAAAAGAGATCTTATCTCAAAAATAACTAAAGCACAAGTACTAGGTGCTTGACTCAAGTGGTAAAGCTCCAATCTAGCAAGCTTGAGGCCCAGTGTTCAAATCCCAGTAAAACAAATAAAGTATTTTATTAATAAAAAGAAAAGAAAAGCATTAATCCATTCATGAAGGCTTTGCCCATTGACCCAAATATTCTCACCATGTCCTACTTCCCAACAGCGCCACATAAAGGAATTAAGCCTCACATGTATTGTGATGAGAACACACCATATTCAAACAACACTTTATAAATATGGGTGTATTTTCTTCTCCATCTTTGCCTGTGGGAGTAGAACTACCTATATACTTTTGCTATGCCTTTATTTTCTTATTTTGAACCACATATATGTTGAATTGTATTAATTACAGTGTTTAATTTCTGCTCTCATAACTGGTGCAGAAGAAGTCTTTTATCTATGTGCTCAACAGAATAATAAACATTCATGAAACAAGCAATGAATACAAAATCAGGGAAGGTGACAGACAGCACCTTACATTTACCAGTATATTCTCCAAAGAATCTACCCTTCCAAAGTGACCAATATTGTACATCTTGTGTTCATCAATTTCCTGAATATTTTCAAAATCATGTTACTTTTCTTTTTTTTTATTCCCTCCAACCCCACATCCAGGCAGAACCTGTTCTGCCCTCTTCTTTTCTAATTTTGTTGAAGAGAAAACATAAGAGATAATAAGAAAGACATAGTGTTTTTGTTAGTTTAGGGTAAAGATAGGTATACAGAGAGATTTCTAGCGCTGCTTCCATGCACTTGTGTATTGCAACCCACATTGGTTCTTTGCTACTTCCTAGTCCCCTTTCCATAGTGACCTATACCAGTTTAAGATTACTGTATTCACTGCTCTACAGTGAGCACATCAACCACATTTAAGTTTTAGGTTTCCTTTTGTTTCCCTATTTCTCCTATGCATGTTCTCCCATTAGTGTGTGACCCATGTCCAATAATATTACTGCATTTGTTTTGGGTCTGTTTTAACTCTTTTGTTTAATTTTTTATGAAGTTTTAATTTTATTAAAAATATATCATATTTTCTGTACTATTAAAAAGGCTTATTCATTTAGATGTATATTGCTGTTTCATTAGTATGATTATATTCAGGTACAATTATTTTTATGCTTACATATTTTATTGAAATATGCCACAATTTATTTGTTCATTGTTCTACTAATGTGCATTTGTTTTAATTCAATGGTTTTCTATTGCAAACTTTTTTTAGATTAAGTCCTTTTTAATACCTCTATGAGAATTTTCTTTGAGCATATATCTGGTCTAGAGTTGTAGAACTAGAGTTACAGAACATTTAAAGGGTCAACTTTTTTAATTCCAAAGACACTCAAACAGGTTTAACTTCTACCAACAGAATGTAAAAAATCAACTTTCTGTCCATCACTTGGTACTGAGTGTTTCCATTCAGGAAGTAATCTGGGGATAGGTGACTGAACAGTTTGGTCCATGGGAAATATTTAATGTAATAATAAATATTAATGTGATCTCATTTCCATTCTGAGTCTGATATAGCGGCTGATCGTATTACAGAATAATTTCTAATGTAAAATAACTATCATAATCCCTGACAAATATTATTGGCTTAAACCACAGGAAATTACTATGTTAATAGGTAAAATTCCCAAATGTTAGTAATTTTGTAAGACTTAACATGCATTGTGTAAGATGTTCAGTTGCTCTTCCTCTTCCAGCATTCCTGAATGACCATATTTTTGTCATTAATTTCACCATGAACTCATCACTATTCTTTATAAGAAACACTAATATAGACTTTATTCAAAATGTAAAAAAAAAGCTTAATTTTGTGATTAGCAATACATGTTTATTGTCTTTTATTCTTATTACATAATTTTTTGGTGTGATTTGTAAATAAATCTTTTTAGACAGCATAAATTTTTTTCCTTATTAAAAATTTTAAGGCTAAGTGTTTAGTGAAGTGGTAAATTACTGAGTTAGCAATTTCTACTTAGATTGCCCAGCCTCATTAATGAGCAGAATATTTATTATCTACAAGCATATCTATGTTTTATAGGAATTCCTAGCCTTAGAATTTTTAGGGGTTGACTGCATTTTAGATTGAAGTCACAATCAAATATAATTCAATCCTGACACTACAAATTTCCACTTGTGCTGTATGTATGCTTAAGAGGTATGATGAAATTTAAAATAGAAAATATCATTTTGAAAATGTATTCCAAAATTGTGCTCTGTGTAAATGACAAAAAAATTTGATAAAGAGAAAATAATACACAATAATGAAAATCAGTGACACAGTTTTTAAAATAAAAATCCATTACACTGCGTCTATGCTGTATTTTACTTAAACTTATTTTAAATTTTAAAAAAGACCATAGATAGTAGTGATATACCAATGTTTAGGCCTTGTTCTCCAAACAAAATCATTTTTTCAAGTTTTTTTATTTGTAGTGCTAGGGATTGAATTCAGGGGCTACCACTTACTCGGCAAGTGCTCTACTATTTGAACCAAGTTCCCAGCATTTATTTTACTTTTCATACAATGTTTTGTGCTAACTTTTGTCCTTGCTGGCCTTAATCCTGCCAGCTTTGCCTCTGTAGTAGCTAGGATTACAGGCTATGCCACCACACCCTCATTCAGAATTTCATTTTTTGTTTATTAATTTTTATTAGTATACATTCATGTACAGAGGGAATTTGTTGTGAAAATTTCAAATAGTCTTATATTGTACATTTGTTAGATCATTTCCATCATCTCTTTCGCTCAAGCCCCTCTCTACACCAGTTAACCTAACTACAAAAGATTTTTTTGTTCTATTCCATATATGAATTACATCAACCATATTCCCTCACCTTAATACACTTCATTCACCCTCCTCCCTCCCTTAGGTACACCCCGATACTTTGTCTATTTTACAGTCCTGTGTTTCATTACTAATATCTAAGTTGGTATTCAAAGGGGCTTCTCAGTGTAGTCCAGCTGTAAGTGTACTTTATTTCTGTCAGTTCAACTCCTTCCATTATACTCCCTTCCTCATTACCTCCTATACTCCATTTTCAGCAGCTTTCAATACATACCCTTTTATACTCTACCTGCACAGATGTTATGTTTTATGATATTGTTGATACTCTATCATTCTCTTTTTCTTTCCCTCCTTTCCCAAATTCTATAGTGTAGTTCCACTATTATAAACAGGTTCTACATATGAGTTTGTGTATGACCATGTTTGTTTTTATGCATGTGTTTATCTTTTGGGTCTATCTTCCACATACAAGAGAAAAGATGTGGTTGTTGCCTTTCTGAACCCAGCTTACTTCACTTACCATGATGTCCTCCAATTGTATCCATTTACCTTCAAGCCACATGTTGTCATTATTCCTTATGACTGAGTAAAACACCATTGTGTTTTACCACATTTTCTTGATCCATTCATTTGTTGTAGGGAATCCGGGTTGTTTCCATAGCTTGGCTCTTGTGAATAGTGCTGAGATGAACATCAGTGTACAAATGTCTCTATTGTATTCTGATTTACAGTCCTTTGAGTAGATGCTCAGGAGTGGTATCACTGTATCATATGGCAGTTCTACCTTTAGCTTTTTGAGGAATCTCAATACTGCTTTCCACAATGGTTATACTGATTACATTCCTACCAACATTGTATAAGGGTTCCTATTTCACTGCAACCTTGCCAGCAACTGTTACTGTTTTTGCCCTTGAATGTGGTCATTCTAACTGAGATGAGATGAAATCTTAGTGTAGTTTTGATTTTCATCTCTTTTAAAGCCATTGATGTTCAACACTTCTTCATGGATTTATTGGTAATTTGTATCTCTTCCTTTGAAAATTCCATATTTAATTCATGTGCCCGTTTCTTCATTGGTATGTTCATTCTTTAGGGGTTGATTTCTGAGTTCTCTGTAAATTCTGTATATTAGTTCTGTATTGCATTAATAGCTGGCAAAGATGTTCTCCCATTCTGTGGGCAGTCTCTTAAACGCAGTGACTGTTTTGCTGTTCAGAAGCTTTTTAGTTTGACACAGTCTCATTTGTTCTTTCTCTCTCTTAAATGCTGAGACTTTGAGTTCTATTTAAGAAGTTGCTCCCTGTGTCTATATGTTCCAGTGTATTTCTAACTATTTCTCACAGTTGTTTCAAAGTTTCAGACCTGATATTAATGTTTTTCATCCACCTTGAGTTAATATTGGCACAGGGTGAGATACAGGGACCTACACTCAATATTCTGCATGGAGATGCACAGTTCTCCCAGCCACATTTGTTGAGGGTGCTGTTGTTTCTCCATTGTATATTTTGTGCTCCTTTTTCACAGATCAGTTGGCTGTAGCTGTATGGGTGTATGTCTGGGTCTTCTATTCTAATCCATTGATCTTCAGGTCTGCTTTTGTGTTAATACCATGCTGTTTTTATTGCTATGGCTCTTTAGTATAGCTTAAAGTCTGATATTGTGATCCTTTCAAAATTGACCTTTTTGCTCAGAATTCATTTGGCTTTTCAAGGTCTTTTGTGTATCCATAAACATTTTATGATTGATTTTTCAATCTCTGTGAAGAATGTCATTGGGAATTTGATAAGGATTGCATTGAACATGTAGATTGCTTTTGAAAGTATGTCCATTTTTACAATATTGATTCTACCAATTCATGAGCATTGGAGACCTTCCCATCTTCTGATATCTTCTTTGATTTCTCTCTTCAGTGGTTTATAGTTCTCATTACAAAGGTCTTTGATTTCTTTTGTTAAATTTATTCCAAGGTATTTGATTTTAAGTCTATGGTAAATGGGATTGTTTCCCTGATTTCTTTCTCAGTCTGTTCATTGTTTGTATATAGGAAGGACACCAATTTCTGTATATTAATTTTGTATACTGCTACTTTTCCAAAAGAGTTTATGATTTCTATATGTTTTTGGTAGAGCTTTTAGGTTCTTTTAGGTATAGGATCATGCCATCAACCAAAAGGGATAGTTTGACTTCTTCTTTCCCTATTTGAATTTCTTTTCTTTCTCTTGTCTTATTGCTCTGACTAGGAACTTCAAAATTACATTGTATAGGAGTGGGGAAAGCAGTCATCACTGTCTCTTTCCTGACTTTAGCTGTAATGGTTTCAGTTGTGCTCCGTTTAGCAAAATATTGCCTACAGGTTTGTGTATATAGCCTTTATTACGTTGAGAACAGTCCTTCTATTCCTAGTTTCTGCAAAACTTTTATCATGAATGGGTGCTGAATTTTGCCAAAGGTTTTTTCTGTATTTGTGAAGAGGATTATGTGATTTTTGTCCTTGCTTCTGTTAATATGTTTTATTACTTTTATAGATTAGCATATGTTGAACCATCATTACATCTCTGGACTGAATCCTACTTGGACATGGTGCATGATCTTTTTGATCTTTTGTTAAATTTTGTTTGCCAATATTTTGTTTAGAATTTTTGCATCTATATTAATTGAAGGTATTGGTCTGTAATTCTCTTTTTTTGTTGCATCTTTATTGGGTTTTGGAATAAGTGTAATATTGGTTTCATGTAATGAGTTTGGTAGTTTCCTTCTCTTTCTATTTACTGTAGAGTTCATTTTTAATAAATATTGGATTTTGGATATTTTAGATACTTGGTTATACAATCATCTTTTGGAGGGAATAATAAATAATAAATATAAATAATAAAATATAATAATATTAATAAGTTAATAACTTAATATAATATAAATAATAAAAAGGTAATAAATCTCTTGAGTGATACCCCACAAAAGGTCTGTGAATGAATAGTGATCAATTTATAGATGCTATAGGCAGAGTTTTCAGTTTTTATAATTGACATGTGAGCTTATTCAGATAATTTCAGCAGCACATTGTCACTTGTAGGTATGAATCAATTTAATGATGCTTCCAATCTGCAAATTTTAAAGTTTTCTTCATTACCTACTCTTTTATATTACATGTCAGTGCTCTTGATGGAATGATAGCATTAATTGAAAGAAAGACTGCTATATCTAAATGTAAAGCACTATCTTTATTAAATAGAAATAATTGCTTTCTGACATATATAATGATTCCATATTTTATTTATTTATTTATTTTAGTTATAAAGTCTTCTTTTTTTATTGTTTTATTAAGATTCCATATTTTATTATGAAATGAGATTCTTAAGTGATATAGACAACCTGAAAATAATAAATTTCTAGTTTGTAATTATAATAAAATTTAGAATGTCTTGAATATGTTTTCTCAGTGGCTCAATAATGTCCATATTTTTTCAAATCCACTCATTTTAAACATACATTTGTGGATCATCCAGTACTTACGAAGCTTTATCTAATTTTAAACTTCAAAGCATTCCGAGTTTGGGGTGAGTTGGCATGTATAAAACTGTGACAACATGGTAGATGTCAAAACAAGCCTCCTATTAGTTATGAGAGGTTAGTGATATAAGTTCTTCAGATGATGCTTTTCAAAGAAATGGAAAACATTTGAGCTATTTCTGAAAATAAATATAACTTCTCTTGTCACAAAATCATACTTAAAGAACAAGGTAATTGTAAATCTATTCCTTTACTCAATCTATAACTCACTCATTCAATGAATATATGAATCAAATACAGAAATAGAAAGGCTCTTGTCCTCATGGAGCATATATGGTAAGGGCCATATCTGGACAAATAGAAATGTCTTTTTTTAAAAATTCAAGTTATAGTGTATTTTAAAAAATAATTATTGTTCAGACTAATAATACCCTATAATGTCATTTGATATCAATTTTTTATTTATCACCTACTTATTATCTTTTTTTATTATCTCTGCTCTTATCTCTTGCCTTTGTACTATTAATTTCATTAAGGCAAAACCTTTTTGTAGTGCTGTATGTGTTTCATACATTTAAGTGACTCATTATTGATTGATGAATGAAATAGCAAATAGTTCCTTTTAAATAGAAATAGTTATGTCTACAAATCATACATTTAACACAATAACTTGATATTAAAAACATTTCCTTATGCATGGCAATAGCAAATCAAGAATATCCACCCTTACACCCACATCTGCTCAGCATTATATAGAGGATCTAACTTGGATAAGAAGCCAAGAAAAATAAAAGCAAGTATAAATGTTGGAAACAAATAAGAACACTTGGTTTCTTCAGAAATGACTCAATTGTTAACATAGGATATCTTATGGAATCTGAGAAATAAAACTCAGACTATTAAGTAAATTGTCAAGGTTGCAGTATTCAAGGTCAATATCAATAATTGTATATAGTAGTCATTAATAGTATGATATTTTAAAAGATGTTAAAAATAGTATTTGAAATAAACCAAACACATTAAAACTTTAGTGAAAAATAAAAGTAATGCTACAAAAAATAGGTGAATAAAACTAAAAAAGATCTATTTTTATTATTTTTTATTTTTTGTGGCAAAACTGGGGTTTTGAACTCAGGAACTTGTCCTTGCTAGGAAATTGCCCTACTATTTGAATCATACCTCTGGCTCCTGAAGAAAATCTAAATAGGGATACATACACCATTTTTATACATTAGTCATCAGAACTAGAAAAATATCTCAATTATAAACCTCATTTACACTATAAATATTTCATGCAAATTCCAAAATGAAATATAAAACTTTCTGATGTAATTGTATGCTTTTTGATGTCTGAGAGAGCAAAATTTTCTTAGAACTTATAGATAGTTATCATAAAATTCAAACAAGTAAAATTATAATTTTTATCTAATTGACATATGTTGCTCTGTAAATGCAAATTCAAGCCACATAATGTGAGAAAAACAATCACAACACTTTTATCTAACAAAGGACTTATATCAAGAATATGTAAATACTCTTTGTAATTTAAAAACATTTTTTAGTTTTGCTTTATTCATTTATTCATATGTGCATACATTGTTTGGGCCATTTCATATAATTTTATTATATGAAAACAAAGAACCAATTTAACAAAAATTCTTGGACAACCCCATCTTAAAAAAGGTAGATGAAAGATAATGAGGCATTGACAGTGCTTATAATTACTGATCATAAATGAAAAATAATGCTACCATAATCATATACCACTTTGTTTCTTCTTAGTGACAAAATGTGGTTTATACCAAATTTTAGCAAGGAACTGGAGAAACTATAGTCCTCTTATTTTAATGGACAGTTTATAAAATATTGCACCCACATGAGAAAAGTGTTCAACTATTTTTTATAATGCTAACTATACAATTATTCCATTATAACTAATGTGTGAAAATAGAAATTGAAATCAGAATGACAATGGGGATATTGGTTGAAACTGTGTGGAAGGTAGGAAATTGTTTTGTGAGTAGATTTTCATTATAAACTTGTATAAATTTGACAATTCTTTTCTGTCTTAACATTAAAATAAGTATTCTATTGTAGCTAAATCTACAACAAATTAGTGATACACACTCATCAGATATATTTCATAGCAGATGACATCCTGGAAGAAATCAGTGAACATAAATTAGGCTATAAGAATATTCAGAGAGAAACATAGAGACACATTGCTGAAAAGTAGAGGAGAGGTAAGAGATGTAAAAATACACTGAGAAACTCTAAAATACATTTAACTGATTTCAGATCATGAGAAGGATGAGACAATGGGAAAGAAGTCATATTTAAAGAAACAAGGGCTGAAATTTCTCACAAACTTATGAAAGAAGTCAATTTATGGTTTCTAAGAACTCAACAAACACAAAGTGGTATATATGTTTAAAAAAATTAGAACAAAATTGTTTAATGCCAAAAGTAAAAAGAAAATCTTTAAAGATACTTTGATTATCTTCAAAAGTATAACAAACAATTTGAAAGCTGGCTTCCAAATAGAAATTAAGAAGATAGATGACTATGTTCTGATTTCTTCAAAGGATGGAAAGAAAACTACTGAAAACATAATACTGCAAAAATAGAAGAAGAAAAATGTACTCTAAGAGGAAAAGTGAAATATAAACATTTCCACATGAACTGTAATAAAGAAAGTTCTTACCTCTGTTCATCTTTTAGAAGTCAATGAAAAGGAAATACAGTGACAAATTCTTTGAGTGAAAAAGGACAATAGGTGGAGGTGAGAGATTTATTGAGCAATGAAGACGAAAGGAAATTTTTGTTTTTTGCTTATTTTTTTTCCAGTGGGAGAATCTTAATGACTATTGACTATATAAATGAGAATGTTTAGCGAGAATGTTTAGCACTTTATATAGTTCAAAGTGATGTAAAGTTGAATTTCTCAACAGTACCACATACATCAGGAAGAGGTAAAGGGAAAAACATGTCTTAACGCTTTCCATTCTTCATAAAGAGGATAAAAAACCAAAACTACTACAAAGTTGTAAAATTCACAGTTGTAATTCTCGAACAAACATAAAACAGAAAGGAAAGTTATTTTTCAAAATCCACATTAATAGGAAAATGGACTCACAAAAGAATAATTATTTCAAAGTAAAAATGGTTATAAACAGGCATGAAGCCAGACAAGGAGGAATGATACTAGAGAGTAACAGCATTCGGAATAAACATGTTTTAAAAACCCACTAAATGTAGAAAGGCTAAATAATATAATTTTTTAAAGTATAGATTATCAGATTGGATTTAGATTATTCTTTATAAAACAAATACCTAAATGTATAAACATAGAAATTTAAGAGGAGATAAAAAATTACATTCAATAAAACATTTAAATGAAAGAAAGCCAGTATTTTGTCTGAAAAAGTACATCATGAAAGCACTACTTGTGCTAAAGGAAACTTTTTAAATGACAGAATGTACAAGTTAGTAAGACAAAAATAAAAACTCTACATGTGTATATACATTATTAAATCTTTTAATATAAGAGTTAATACAAAGCAAGAATAAAAGGGGAAATAGTAAAATTCACAATCATTGGAGATTTTATTAAATATTCCTCTCAATAACTGAAAAAATATTAGACAAAAATCAGTAGGAATACAGATTGCTAAGAGAATATGAATATTAAAAAATATTTTATGGCTATTATAAAACATAGCCCAAACTAAACACTCAGTTGCTCAAGAAAATACAAAAGAATTTTAAGAAAGTAAGAATCTATTGTGTCATAAATCAATTCTCAACAATGTCAAAGTTTTGAAATCATTCAGGGCATATTTTATAGCCACTGGGGAAATCATCTGGAAATAAATGAAAAAAAGATAGAATACATATAATGTACACACATAAAGACACACAAGCACACATATGTAAACCAATAAAATGTGTGTGCTTATCTGTGCGAATGAATGGATAGAGAAGTAGTTGAGCATAAAATAAGAAATAATCTCAGTAAAAATTTCAATAGAAATTAAAATGTATAGCTTGACAATAATAGAAAGTTTACATAAAATATTTTTGTGGCTGAAGCTAAAGTGGTTCTAATTTGCTAATTTTGGTACTCAAATTTATTTATAAGCCAAAGTATAATCAATAAATCATCAGTTCAAGAAATTAGGAGGAAAAGGGTACATAAAGTCTAAGATACTGTGGGAATCATGTGATAAATAAGTAAAAATTAGTGCAGCAGAACACAAACATTTTAGAAAAGATCAGAAAGTCCTAATTTGGTTCTTTGATGAGAATAATAATTTTGATAAGTTTTAAGGTTGAATAGCAAAAAATAGAAATAATAATTATTAGTCATTAAATGAGTTGATACAGTGGGTAACAAATTTAAGCATTTATTTGTATTTTAAAATTCCTAACCAAAATACACCTTATAAAAGAGAATCAAGAAGAAACAAATAGTACTCACTTATAAACATGTTAAAGAATTTAATTCTTAACTGAAATCCTTCTCAAAGACTCTGATCCAGAGATTGTCATTGTAGCACAGAATTACCCATTATATATGTTTTATATATGCAAACATTAAATAAGTAAGAAAACACTTCCAAACTACTTTAATAAAACTATTATTATGTCAGTGCCAAAATCCAGGAGGGAAATTATAAGATAGGAAAATTACACAAGGCAGCCTGTCAAGATAGTGCAAAATCATTTACCAAAATTAGCAAACTTATTTAGCAGTACAAAAATGTCATGTGCCTTCATATGCCTTATTCCAGGAATGCAAGATGGGCAAAAAAATTGAAAATATATCAACCTATCAACTAGCCAAACTAGTGAAATAGAGGAGAAAGATGACAGCCTGAATAGATACAGAATAAATAAGTCACTCATAGTAAATGGGGGGATTTTTGTGGTATTTGGGTTTGAACTCAGGACTGTGTGTTTCCTAGGCAAGTGCTCCACTGTTTTAGCCGTGATTCCAGCCCACTCATAGCAAATAGCAACAGAAAGGAAATTAATGGCAATATCACACAGAAACTCCCTGGTAACTACTTTTAGCTCAAACAGGCAAAAATGTCATTTTTTTTTCTTTTTTAAAAATTTTTTCTTCTAAAAAATCAGAGAACAGTAGGGCAGAACAGGTCCTGTCCAGTGTGGGGAGGAGTGGTACTAGTGGCAGGGCGAGCAGGGGAGGGAGTGGTGGGGAAAGAGGGTAGGAGTGTGAATATGGTACCAAATATATATGCACATATATGTAAATGCAATAATGATACCTTTTCAAACTATTTCAGGAAAGGGAGGTGGTGAATAAAAAAGAGAGGCAAAGAAGGTGAATTCAAGTATGATATATTTGAAATATTGTAAGAACATTTGTAAATGCCACAATGTACCCCACCCAGCACAATTAAAAAAGAAGATTCATGAATGAGAAATACTGAGACTTGGCGCTGAAGTTGAAGATATTGCATCTTGTCTGCAAATTATACCATTGGAAAACTCATATGTGGGATTCTCTTTTGAAGCAGTAAGGCTTTCCTTCACTATTTTCCTCTTGGTATGTCATATTCTCTCCTTTAAAATAAAACTTTAAATAAAAAAAAGAAAGAACATTAATCTAATAAAGTTAGCTACAAATTGTTAAAGTAAATGTCTTCTGAAATCAGAAATAAAATATAGTGATCCATTTTAACCACTTGGATTAGGCATTGCACTTGAGATGTAAGCCTACTCAATATGGAAGACAATAAAAATTATAAAAATGAAACAGTTGAGTGGTTTTGTCAGAGACCCCATGGCTGTGAAGAAGCCCCAAGACCTCACCTTTGTGACTAGGCTAGTGAGATGAGAGTGGGATACTTACAGGCTTCAAAGGAACCCAAAACTTATTCAAAGACTCTGATCCAGAGATTGTCATTGTAGCACAGTATTACCAATTATAGGACCCAGGGAAGATAATATTTTCAGAGATCTTCATTTCTGATGGAGGCAAGTTGAGTATTAACAGGAAGCTGGAAAATAGCTCCATTTGAGGACTATAACAAAGGAAATCTTTAGAAAAACTTGGACAAAATCATATAGTAGAACTTGAGCTGCAGGAGGAAGCGCTGGGTCTTTTGGGGTTGAAGGAGAGCATATTTAGGTTTTCTTTTCTAACTGCAGAACAGACTAATGGTCAAATGAAGAGTCTACTGGAAACTGAGGGAAGAGGAACATAAAGCGATCACCAGGAGATGGCAGCATGATTACACAGGTGAGCATCACCACCACATCAGTAGACAATAGCTCCAGCTCCAGAGGACAATCAGCAGGGGGTCGGCTGTGACATACTAGACAGCACTCAGGGATCTGGAGATGTGATTTAAATAACTGTAAGAGGTATAAGCTTTTAAAATCTTATCCTAAAATATATTCTATTCACCCTGCGAGCTTAGGGTCATCTTCAGTACACAGGTATATGTGCCATCCTTCCTGCTTACCATCCACCATCAATGGTAAAGGAGGCTCCAAAGTAAGATATATCAGTCACTTAAAATAAGGATAATGGAACCTCACACATTTCTGTTCAATGTTTTTAAATTTTCACCCCTGTTCTAATGGAATATTTCACAGGAAAGAAAATTCATAATGAAAAGGGATAATGATAAGTAGTAAAAAATTGTTGATGAAGTCCTTGGCATGGCTTAGTGAAAGAAGAACTAGAATGAGTAGCTGGGAGAATTGAATACAAGGGTCAAATTTGGAGGAATGTTAGCTTGTTTGGGTTGATGATGACAGTTTTTATGAATTTTGATTAAGCACTTATATTTGCAAGTTACTTTACTAACTGTTGGGATATGTAATAATGAAGAGTGACAGAGATGAGATGCTGGGAAGTGTAGTTCATCTCAATTCTTGTCTGTGTTGGAACAAAGAAGTCATTGTCTTTGGAAAATTATAATAAATATTAAAAAAAATGCAGGGCTGGGGATTATACCTCAGTCTGTAATATAGCCTTTCCTAGCACATGTGAGGTTCTAGGTTCAACTCTCAGCACCAGGAAAAAAAAAGAAGAAAAAGAAGAAGCATAGTAACACAATTACAAAATAAAATTTCATGTGCAAGCCCTGGGTTATATCATATGAAAAATAGCTGTATTTCTATAATCATTTTTAACTTCATCTCAATTAATATCTGTTATTTAGTGATAAGAAAAAACATCAAAGATTGAATATATTATTTAAATCTCTTAAGAAATGACTATAAGGTTAGTATTACATTTGAGGCAGAATGAAGGCAAAAGAGAGAAACTGTTACCACATTTCAATGGATGCCAACATTTTATCTTGACTATAATGAATTAAAGAAATTAATTCCCCATTTAATCAATTCCATAAAATTAAATTTTTCCTTAGATAGTTCTTCATAATTAAGAATGAGTACCCTATTATTTGTGTAGCTTCACTTTATATAATTTATCCATGCCACAATAGGCAGTGTTCTACAGACTGGAAATACAGAAGGGAGCCACGCCAGGAAAGTCTTTGTCCTTGTAGATTTATGTCCTAGTGGTATTCATTTTGTATTCTTACTTCAACTTCTAAAAATAAGTATGTTTATGAGTCTTACTAACCTAGGAAGATTTCCAGCATAGTGGGAAACATAACTTTCAAATGCTAATAATCTTAACCAATAAGAATGTAATTTTTAGAAGTAGTTAATAAGTTTCAATCTTTTACACACGTAGTTTACTATATTTGCTTTATTTTAGATTTATTTCAATACCCAAATTAGTTAAGTATTTATTTGACTTCTGTAGCAGTATAAGTATGTTGAGACTTCTATGGGTTCTGGAATTCAGTAATGCAGGGTTGAAAGTTAAAACCAGAATATACATTTTTATAACCCTAAAATATCTTGTCTGCCTCCATTTTTTTTCTTTGTAAATTGAGGAAACATTCTTTTCTAAGTCTTTCAGTCTTGCAGTTCTATTAAGAACCATGAAGTACTGATAAGGGTAAGGAATCCTGTAAGTCCTGGATCCACCATAAGTTATTTTTCATGAAAAGTCTCCAGCATCCAGTTAAGGACAATTTGAAATTAGTTTTTCAAAACTAGATACCTGGAGAAGTCAGCTCCTAAAGTCAATGACCATTTGATACTACCAGCTCAAAATCCCCTGAAGAAAATGGTAATTACCCCCCAAAAACATGCACAAAAGAACCCTAAAACTCCCCTTCTGACCCTCCAATCAACAAATAGCTGTCTTTTCCTCTATGTAAGTCACCCAATCCATCAGGGAGGCAAATTCGGACACTTTGCCAGCACCCAGTCTACTTGCCAGTTGACTGTCAAGTAAAGCCATTCCTTTTTGCAAAAACCCAGTGCTGTAGTAGTGGTATCTATGTGTACCAGGCTGAGAGTGCTTGCTTAAATATCAAGTACAGTAAGAATCATAGAGTAATTGTTCTGTTATTTTTCAATGTAACCAATATCTTTGTTAACAGGCATCTTTACATACCTAGAGACAGAAAATAAATCAATAATTTAAAATCCACTTTTTAGAAGTAAATTTTTATAATAAACTTGTTATGCAAATAAGGTAATAAGGCAGTTGCTTCAGTTGAAAAATATACATATGTTTTGAATATATTAATTTTCTAGTCTAAAGAATAAGGTGGATGCTTTATGTTTTAGTATTTGGGGAAGTTTAAAAAATGATGATACAATGACTATATTTTCTGTGTTAAGCAAACAGCTAAGATGTCCCTAAATGTCTCCCCTCCTAGGGTACACATTCTAAGGTCTACCATACCTTTTGGTGGACAGGGTGGGGAATATGATAGATTTCACTCCCATGATTAGGTTATAGCATGTAAAAAAAGTAAAATGATTTGCTGATGCAGTTAGGTTTGCAGATGTTAGGATTCTGTTTAGGTGTCATTGAGTTTATTGAGAGGGAAATCTAATTAGATGAATCCTAAAAATGAACTTGACCCCTCTGAATGAAGAGATATAAAATGTGTCAAAGAGAAATTTTGGTGATTTTTAAAAAGTAAACCACCTGTTTTGAGAGGGTCATAATCTCACTTCACCCTGTAGAAAATGAGAACAACTCCTAGCCTACATCCTGTAAAAATATTTTGATTTCCAGTCTTACAAGGCAGTGAGTTCTCCCAGCAAACTGACAGCACTCAGAAGGCATTCCCTGACTCCAGATAGGAAAAGAACCTGATGACACTTTGCTTTCAGTCCTCTGAAATTCTGGATAAGATAGGCTATGCTTTGGACTTGTAACCTGAAGAAGATGTCTGAAAATGAATTTGAGTTGTTTCATCCTCTAATTGTGTGATGGGGTTGCATTGAAAAGAAATCAGTTTCTTTGCTTTAATAATTCAGAGAGAAGACCTTGTATTCCATTAATTAATTATTAATTAATACTTTCAGTGCTGGGGTTTGAACCAAGGGCCTCACAAACAACTAGGCAAGCACTCTGACACAGAATCACACTCACAACCCTCATTAATTGACTTTACATTGCTTCTGACTGTTTATATGTATAACAGCTAATTGTCAACTTCCAAAATGTTAGAAAATTTCTCAATTGAAATTGTGAGAATATAGAATTATAAATAAAAGATAATTTTTTGTGTTTCCAATATGTCTTATTTATTGTTTGACATTCTCCTTTGTCTGTTTATTTTCATGTGCTATGGATTGGAGTTGTTCATTCAGAATTTTCTGAGATATCCACAGATCTGTTGGCTAGTTGTATATACTGTCATCATATCCTGAAAATAAATGTTATATGTTAAATAATAGATTAAAATCTGATTGGTGTGTACTTTATGATGTAAGAAGAAGAATTACATTGACAATAACTCTACGAATTTAGAAGATAATAACTATGTTCTGAAAAAAACCCCTTCTTTCCAGTGAATTTAAATTTTTAAAAAATCCTCTGCCTAGTTCTCATTAGCTATATGCCTTGTCCAGACTGTTACATTAATTCCAATTATTTCACTTGCAAATATGTCAAGTGTGCTATTTTCATTTGATTCTTGAGTTCCACATGCTTTTCAGTTTTAGCTATCAAATGAAAGCAGCTTGAATTTGAAATAAAAATGTAATTGAATCTCCAGAATCTTTTTTACTGAGGTCCAAAAAAAAAAAAAAGAATTCCTTAATTCTACTTCTAACAGAATTATGTTCAGACTAACAGCACTAGGAATGTTCAGACATTTTCTTAAGTGTGGAAGGTAGGTTTTCTGTAAAATCGAACAAAGCTCTCTATTAGAGTGAAATTTATAGAAAATAAAATAAGGTGTTCTGTAGATACATAAAGAAGGAAATAAATCTTATTGCTTCTCTGTAATACTTTATGACTTACAGCTCAAACTGTGGGAGGAATTTCCATTTGAAAGTATTACATTGTGGCAACAAGACAGGGTGTATTTACATTATTACCTTATTGTGAACTTTGAAAAATTTTATTCATTTTAATTTGGGTTTCAATCTATTTCAATTTGAGGGTTTCAGAAGAAGTCAAATAGAATTCAAAGTAATTAATAAAACTCATTGAATCTTCTATTAAAATTCTTGGCATAATTGCTCACATGTTAGTCTGATCTCATTTAAGTCTGTATTTATTATTAACTTTAAATTGTATGGTAATTAGGTTAATAGCATGAGGGCGGGACAAATTAAGACAATTTCACTGCAGGTTTTCAACCTGTGTCCCACTGTGTGTGACTCAATTCATTATTCTTTTTGATGAAAGGGAATATATCAAGCCACTGACCCTTAGATTTTTTAACTAAATTCTTAGCTGAAACCATGCCTCCTGATGTTTAAAATAAATATTTTATTACATACAATATTAACTAGCATAATTTATTAACCAATGACAAATATTTGGAAAGACTTTGCATATTTATAAATTTTGCAGAATGTCATCCTGCTGGGAGGATAGAAATTCTGAAGACTTAAATTGAGCTACATATTCACATATTCATTTCCAGAGAGAAAGCCTTCACCACATTGTGGTTAAGTGATTTTTGTATATTTGGGGCTTTGAAGGAATTAACAATTTGCCTTAATGAAAAACAAAACAGACAGCTCTGAAATAATCTGTAATCTTGTGCTATAATGTGTAAATCGTACTAGATCGCAAGTTGAAATCTAAGTTATCTGGGACTATAACATAGAAATTTTAAATTGGAACAGGATTTCTCTACTTGACTTCAAATGCATATTTGCACCAAATACCCCTTTCCAAGGTTGCTACTATGCAATTTCTTCCAGAATAAGATGCTCATTTACTAGAGAGAGAGAGAGAGAGAAAGGCAGAGAGAGACAGAGAGGCAGAGAGAAAGACAGAAAGAGAGATATGCACACTCAGATGGCAATAAAAACCACAAAAAAAATTGACTGCCAGTGTTTTTGTCAAGCATGGATTTAGTGGATTTCAGTTTCCAACTGAAAGATCATTTTGTTTAAACATTGGGGAATTAATTTTTCAATCCATTTATTAATATAAAAGTATAAATATGTCATATGTTCATTAGAGTAGTTATGTATTTTTTTTAAAATATTTTCTTAGCATATATAGTTGTAGAGGGGGTTTCATTATGACATTTCCATATACTCTTATGATATGCCTTGTCTAGGTTCACCCCCACCATCATTCTCTGTCATACACCTCACCCTACTTAAAATGATTTCAACAGATCTCAATGTCTTAGCTTCATAAAAGTATATAAAGTATATCAACCATATTCACCATGCTTTACTCTCTCCATAAATGACAGTTTTTGTCATACCCTCCATGTAGCAGCTTTTGAAGTAGAATATGTATACCATACTCTTCTGCTGAGAATAATTTTTAATTAATATGCACATGACTCATTTGGATCTGAATGTTAGATGGGTAACAAGGAAATAAAATGAGCAGAGAAAAAAAGGGAGCATATATTTCTTACAAAAGTTGTTTTTGTCTTATGCTAACACTAGGATGAACAATGGAGTTGAGTTGCATATTGGAATTTGATGTATATGTATACTATGCTTTACTGTATTTTAATAATACTAGTGATGGCACTAAGAAGGAAAGTGAACCAAGGATTCTAAAAATATTGATCCAAGAAAATAAGTACATAAAGTATCAAGATTGATATGGATAGATAATAAAAAGGATACAAAATTTAATCCCAAAACTTGGTTATCCAAGTCTTTTCAATTTATCCATAACATTTTAACCTTGTACCTCATCCAGCCATCATTTCCCATTCCTTCCTCTAATCACTTGATCTTGATGTTTGTCTTTGCCATGTGGGTATTTTCATTTTTCATTTCTTTCTCAAGATCTTCAAAAATTTCTTTAATCACTGAAAAACTACCTTTGGACTAATTCATCTTCCTCCAGATGTTCTTTGCATTTCTATTCAGGTGCATTCCTCTCAAAAAAAGTTTAGATACCTTCAATTCTGTGGAGCTTTCGGCATAGTTTATGGTAATGTTTGGAACATCTAGTACATTTTAGAAATGCAGAAACTGAATTTTCTGATATTCTGATACAGTACCCATTAATTATTTATAGTAAATAAATATTTATTGTAAAATTGTGTGAGAAATACAGATGTTTTCTACACTAGTAAAAGTTCTTTCCAGTTATATATTTGTTTGCTTATTACACTTAATAACTTGACTCTGCTTCATTTGTACTGTGAACAAAAAATATAGCATTTATTTTCTTAGAGAAAAAAACTGAACTATCTTTAAAATACATCACAAAATTAAATTACTTATTAAAATATCACCAATAAGTTTAATATAATGTATATATAAACTTCCAAAGGATTCCTAATAGATTCAGAAAGCTTCAAATTTCTGGCTTAAACATTACATGTCCCAGCATTTTTCTTGGCTCTTATATCTTGGCACACACCTATCACTTTTCCCCAGCTAGAGTGGAGTTGCTTTCTTTTTTATTTCTTTACTCTGACAAGAGATAAGAACTATTGGGACATTTTTTCATTTATAACCTTTCACATTTCTTTTTCTACTATACATGTTGTAGTAACTGTATATATATTTATGTGTCTACATGGACAGATAATGTATAATTTATACATTTTTTACAATAGGTGTCAAATTGTACATGGTTATATAATTTTTTTTAACTAAACTGGGTGCTTATATTCTTAAATTATTTACTTATTTTAAACGTTGTGCTGGGTGGGGTTACATTAGAATATTTGCAAAAGTTCTTATAATGTATCAAACATATCATACTTGAATTCACCCTCTCCTTTGCTTTCTTTCATCACCCCTTGCCTGATTCCTGGTACAGTCTCAACTGGTTTCATTCTTGCATTTATTTACATGTGTGTACATGATTTGGACCACTTCCCTCCTCCCTTCCAGGCAGAACCTGTTCTACCCTCTTCTCCAATTTTGTGGAAAAAAAGATGAAAGATATCAAAAACATGTTTTTTTTTTTCTAGTCTGAGATAAAGATAGCTATATAGGGAGATTCCTTGTGTTGTTTCCACGCATGTATGTATTACAACACAAATTGGTTAATCTCTATCAGATTTCTTCACTGCTTCATGGTCCCCTTCCTACAGTGGCCTTGACCAGTTCAAGATTGCTGTCTTTGAACACATTGACCACATTCAAGTTTTTTATTTCCTTCCCTTGCCCTATCACTCCTGTGCATGGTCAGCCCTTACTGTGATCAGTGTCCAATAACATTACTGCCATTGTTATAGGTCTGTAATCTGCATATGAGGGAGAACATGCAATTTTGGCCTCTGAACCTGCCTAAAACATCACTTGAGATGATGTTCTCTAGTTATATCTACTTACCTGTGAATGACAAAATTCCAGTCTTCTTTGTGGCTGAATGAAATTCCATTGTGTATAAATTCCACACTTTCATAATCCATTCATCAGTAGTGAGACATGTTGGCTGTTTCTGTACCTTGGCTATTTTGAATAGTGCTACAATAAACATGGGTATTCAGGTGCCACTGTAATAACCTGGGTCTCATTCCCTTTGATATATCCCTAGGAGTGGTATTGCTGGATCATATGACAGATCTATCTTTAGTTTTATAAGAAGACTCCATTTAGTTTTCCAAAGTGATTTACATTCCCACCAGCAGTGTATGAGGGTTCATTTTTCCTCTGCATCCTCACCAACATTTGGTGGTGGTGGTGTTCATGGAAGTAGCTATTTTAATAGGAGTGAGGTAGAATCTTAGTGTGGTTTTGGTTTACAATTCCTTTATGGTCAAGGATGGTGAGCACTTTTTCATGGATTTTAAGCCATTTGGGTTTCTTCCTTTGAAAAAGTTCTGTTAAGTTTAGTTGCCCATTTCTTTATTAGGTCATTGATTTTGGGGGAGTTTAGTTTTTTGAGTTCCCTGTACATTCTGGTTATCAGTCCCTTGTGTGATGTATAGCTAGCAAAGATTTTATACCATTCTGTTTCTTTTGTTCAGAATCTTTTTAATTTCATGGAGTCCCATTTTTCAATCCTTTCTCTTAGTTGCTGAGCTGTTTGTGTTTTACTGAGGAAGTCCTTGCCTGTGCCTATTGCTTCTAGGTATTATCTTCTCTTTCCTGTACTACTGCAAGGTTTCATGTCCGATATTAAGGTTCTTAATCCACTTTGGATTGACTCAGGGTTACAGGCAAGGATCTAGTTTTAGTTTTCTGCATGCAGATAACCAGTTTTCCCAACAATATTTGTTGAAGAGGCTGTAGTTTCTCCATTATGTGTTTTTGGGAACTTTATTGAAAATTACTTGAGTGTTGCTGTGTGGTTCTTATACAGGTCCTCTATTCTGTTCCACTGGTCTTCATGTCTGTTTTTGTGCCAGTACCATATTGTTTTTATTGCTATGGCTCTGTAGGATAGTTTGAAGTCAGGTATTGTGATACCTCCAGCATTGCTCTTTTTGCTCATTATTGCCTTGGCTATTTGCCATCTTTTGTGTTTCCAAATGAACTTTAGGGTAGATTTTTCAAGCTCTGTGATGAATGTCAGTGGGATTTTGATGGGAATTGCATTGAACATTTAGATTGCTTTTGTTAGTATAGATATTTTTACTATGTTAATTGTACTAATCAATGAGCACAGGGGATCTTTCCACCTTCTGTAGTCTCCTACAATCTCTTTCTTCTCTGTTTTTTGGTTCTCTTGTAGGGGTCATTTACATCCTTTTTAAGTTTATTCTTAGATAGTTGACATTTTCAGGTTATTGTAAAGGGAAATGTTTTTCTATAATCCTTCTCAATCTGTTCATTGATGGAGTGTAGAAAGGCTAGTGATTCTGTATGTTGATTCTGTATCCTGCTACTTTGCTGAAGCTGTTTATGGTATCTAGGAGTTTTTGGGTGGAGTTTTGCAGATCTCTAATGTATAATATCATATCATCTGCAGATGGAGATAGTTTGCCCACTTACTTACCTATTTGCATTCTTTTTATTTCTTCTTCTTTCTTTACTGTTCTGGCTAGAAATTCTAGGACTATATTGAATAGGAGTTGGGGGAATGGGCACCCTTGTTTCATTCCTGACTTTAGGGAAAATGGTTTCAGTTTTTCCTCATGAAATATGATGTCTATAGGTTTGTCATATATAGCCTTTATAATGTTTAGTTACATCCTTCTATTACTAGATTCCTCAGATCTTTTACCATGAAATGATGTTGAATCTTATCAAAGGCTTTTTCTGCATCTATTGAGAATATCAAATGGATTTTGTCTTTGCTTCTGTTAATGTGTTTTATTACAATTAATGATTTGTGTATTTTCAACCATCTCTGCATCCTGCATCCTGGGATCGTGCCAACTTGGTCATAGTGAATGATGTTTCATATATTATGGGATTAAGTTTGACATTTATTTTATTCAGGATTTTTGCATCATTGTTCATTAAGGAGATTGGCCTGTAGTTCTCCTTTTTGGATGTGTCCTTGTCTGGAATTGAGATGAGTGTAATATTGGCTGCATAAAATGAGTTACGCAGTGTTTCTTCCCTTTCTATTTCATGAAAAAATTTACGATGTGTTGATATTAGCTCTTCTTTAAAGGTCTGGTTGAATTCAGTGGAGAATCCATCAGGTCCTGGACTTTTTTGGGGGGAGAACCTTTATTGCTGCTTCAATTTTATTCTGTGTTATAGATCTGTTTATGTGATTAATATCTGGCAGATCAGTTTTGGATGGTCATAATTATCTAGATATTTGTCCATTTCTTCTAGATTTTCCAATTTATCTGACTATAGATTCTGAAAGTAGTCTCTGATGAGTACCTGGATTTCCTTGGTGTTTGTTGGTAGTGCCCCTTTTCCATTTCTGATTTTATAATTTGGATCTTTCCCCTTGTCATTTTAGTCAGATTTGCCAGGGGTTTGTCAATCTTGTTTAGCTTTTTTCAAAGAACCAGCTTTTTGTCTCATTGATTCTTTGAATTTTTTTTCCTTTGGTCTGTATTTCATTGATTTAGGCCCTTATTTTTATTATTTCTCTTCTGCTTGTTTTGGGTTCAGCTTGTTCTTCTTTTTCTAGGTGTTTGAGATGTAACATTGAATCATTTATTAAAGATATTTCTGTGTTTTTAATATATGCATTTGTGACAATAAATTTTTCTCTTAGGACTGCCTTTGCTATGTCCCTTAGGTTCTGACAGGTTGTGTTTTCTCTTTCATTACATTCTAGGAACTATTTGATTTCCTCCCTTATTTCTTCTATAACTCACTAATCATTAAGCAATGTGTTGTTTAACCTCCAATTGTTTATGTATTTTCTGTTGCTGCTTTTGTTGTTGAGTTCTAGTTTTATTGCATTGTTAACACATAGTATGCAGGGAATAATTTCTATTTTCTTATATTTGTGGAGGTTTGCTTTGTGTAAGATATGGTCTATTTTGGAGAAAGTTCCATGGACTGCTCAGAATAATGTATATTGTGCTGTTGAAGAGAACAATATGCTGTAGATATCCATTGCTCCATTTGATCTATGGTGTCATTTAGCTCTAGGAATTCTTTGCTGATTTTTTGTCTGGATGACCATCTATTGATTTTAGAGGAATATGAAAGTCTCCCACTACCACTGTGCTGGTGATCTATATGTGTTTTTAAGTCTTCTGGTGTACCTTTGATGAAGTTGGGTGCAATAACATTGGGTGCATATATTTTAATAGTTGCTATTTCTTTTTGATGTATTGCCCCTTTTATTAGTATAAAGTGACCTTCATTGTCTCATTTGAGTAATGTAAGTTTGAAGTCTACTTTGTGTGATATAAGTATTGTTACTCCTGCCTGTTTTGGGGGCCATTAGCTTGGTAAATCTTCTTCCAGCCTTTCACCCTAAGCCAGAGTTTATTTCTGTCAATAAGGTGGGTCTCTTGTCAGATCTTCCTTTTTAATCCATTTTGCCAAAAAGTGTCTTTTCATGGGGTAAATGATTGCATTGACACTCAATGTTAATATTGAGATATATGGGATTATTCCTGCCATTTAGTTGTTTTTGTTTTTTATGGATTGGAGTGTGTACAGCTGAATGAATGTTACTCTCTGATTTCTTTTCTCTTCTCCTGCAGTTTAATACTTCCCCTATTCATGTTTTTGTTTACTCTCACCTTCTTTGTGTAGAATTCCTTGTGGAATCCTCTGTGGTAGTGACTTGGTAGTCATATATTGTTTTAGTTTCTGTTTATCATGGAAGGGTTTTATTCCTCTGTCAATTTTGAATGATAGTTTTGCTGGGTAGAGCAACCTTGGACTGAAATTATTTTCTTTCAGTGCCTGAAATACCTCCCTCTATGCCCTTTTTGTTTTTATTGATTCTATTGAGAAATTTGCTGTTATTTTGATTGGTTTACTTTTATAAGTTACTTGTTTTTTCTCTTTTACAGCCTTCAATTTCTCTTTTCTCTGTGCTAGTTGTTTTAATGATTATATGCTGTGGAGAAGTTCTATTTTTGTCAAGTCTGTTTGGTGTCCTGGAGGGTTCCTGACATGAATAGGCAATTATTTCTTGAGATTTGGGAATTTTTCTGCTATTATTTTGTTAAATATATTACATATAACTTTGACTTGCACCTCTTCTCCTTCTTCAGTGCCCATGTTTCTCAGGTATGATCTTCTGATGGAGTTGCTGAGTTCTTGCATATTCCTTTCCCAGCTCTTGAGTTATTTGACTAAGAGTTCTTCTGTGTTTTCTTTAATATCTATTTTATCTTCATTTTCTGTGATTCTGTCTTCTACTTGTTCTACTCAGCTGGAGTGGCCTATCATTGTGTTTTTTATTTAACTATAGGGACACTTTATTTCCAGGATTTCTGTTGGATTCTTTTTTCTAAGCTTTTCCATATTTTTGTTCAGCTCCTCTTTCATATCTTGTGAAGTCTTCTTTGTTTCATATATCTTTTTATAGTCTCTTTTGTCTCATTTTGGTGTTTGTTGAAGTCCTTTTTGAGTTCATTTAGTTCTTTCTGTGTCTTCTCAAGTTTTTTATTTGTAGTGTCTTGAATTTCTTGAATCAATCCTTTACTTTCTGTGTAATCATGTCTTCTACCTTGGCTATGATTTTCTCAGTGATGTCTTCCATTATTTCCACTTTGAGAGATTTTTTTGTGGGCATCACTGAGGTCATTTATCATTGTTTTGTTGGGTTCAGGAACTGGGTATTCATTTTCTTCATTTCCCACTAAATCCTCTATTGAATTGTTTTTTTGAGGAGTGCAGTTTCTTTGCCTTCCTCTCCCCATAGCTCAACTTCGTGCTGTGCAACTATGTTCTTGATTGGCTAGTTGGCAGTTTTAATTGCTTGTTTTCTTTCCCTTGATTTAATTTTTTTGTTGTGATTTTCCTATTTGTTAACTAGATTGATGTGGCATTTATTTCCCTGGTCTGGAGGTATAAATTAGCAAGAACAAATTCACAGGTTCAATGCCATATCAGTTGTTTGCTTATTATAAACCCCTTGGTGATAATATCTATAAACATTGGGAGTTGGGGTGGCAATGGTTGTTTGGGTCTGTGGATTTATGCAGGCAGCTTTGAAAACAGCCAGTGGGGAGAAATGGCATGCTGCTTTTCTCAAGGCACTTACTGGGACTGGGTTCAGCCCAGTGGGGCACAGGTAGGCTTTCCATGGGTTGGGGTCCAGTATGTTTCAGGGTTCAGTCCTATTTGATGCTTATTTTCTGCTTTTTAAAAAAAGAACAAAAAAATAAAAGAGAAAGAAATGGGAGAAGCAACCACAGGGCTTTTTCCAAGGGCAGACATGCCCTATTGGTTATACCATGGTGGCATTTTCCTTTGCTACTGTTGCCATTAAAAGCAGACCTTGAATTTTATGTGCACCTAATGTGTTGGCAGTTATTATTTTGGCTAGAAACTATCAGAATTAACCAAGTGTAGATCCCACATCTTGAACTGGTTTCTAAAATCACAAAGCTTCTCATGGACTGCATGAGCTTGTCCTAGAAACCTAACTGAGGGTGATGGGAGATGCAGAAAGGACAACAGACAAAAGACAAAACATGCATAAAGCTGGGGCCAGGTAAGCTGGGTGCTCAGATGGAGACACATCAGCACCCTCCAGTATGTTTAGTATATACAGTAGCAACACAAGGCAGAGAGGCATTTCTCCAGGGAGGGGGCGTGACATTGTAATCCTTGGGAACAAGAGGAACCTGTAACAGCTTCTCTCTGAACATAAACGTCTTAGGAAAAACATCTGTACTGCATCTTGCCCAGTTCTGCAGCTGAGGCTGTGCCAATCAAGTGTGCAATTACTGGGCATAACTATGCTTGGTTCCTTCTGTGGTTTGGGGCTGTGCCAAACTCAAACACGCAGCTTATTCAATACACCTGTTGGCTCCCAACAAAAGCTCTGGAATTCAGATTCCCTAACCTATCTACCATCTTGGATCATCTTCCTGGAGTTGCTTTCATTTCCCATAGAGGATGAGCTAATTTGAGCCTTACAACCTGTTTCTTCTCCTGGAACCCTTTCCCCTAATTTTTGTTGACAGTTTAAATGTATTCTACCTGATTACTGAACACAGTGATTCTATTTCTCTGACTCTTAATCCTTCCTGCACATTTAAGTACTATTTATGTTTCTAAATATCAACACAGCCAAATCATACTCTAGAATTTTTATGGGTGAGTTGCAGATTTTAAACCTCTCTAGGTGATTATCACCCAAGTTTGGGGAACTTGAATTAGATTTTTTTTTCTTTTAGATTTGTTATCAGATTGTGTTTTGCTTATCTTCTCTCAGAATAGTGCATACACTATTGCAGCAGGAATTTAAGCTTTCTTTATTAGTCTCTGTAATGTGGTCCTTAGGAGAATGCCTGGCAGAGCACACAGCAAAGAAATATTAAATGATTAGATGAAGAAAAGTAAGAATATTTCTCCTTTATCAGGTATTTGTAATGTTCTAATTTTTATTCTAGTTGGGATATTCCTCAGGTCAGTAGTTTTAGGAAATGAATTTTTTTCAAGTATTACAGGGATACCTTCACTCACACATTAATTATGTTTACATGATTATTAAAACCAAATGGCATTTAATTAAATTAGGAGAGTGAAGGGTCCTCTTCATACTCTGAACTACTTGAAATATGGCAATGATTCACAAGTTTCTGTAAGAGTGGAACTACATCACAAATGCTGTAATATTGTCATGCTTTTGATCTGAGGACTATGTTGTATTTATTCACTTAAGATTTTCTATAGAATTTTATGAGATTATGTTATACTAGAGCATTTAACTATTCTTCATTGAAATCTGTTTATCCTCCATGTACTTTAGTCTTTTATTCTTTTATTATGAGTGGGGATGGGGTGTGTGGATAGTAATGAGTTTTGGTAACACAGACAAGAAATCCAAAGGCAATTTAAATCCATTTTTAATCACTAGTATTTAATAGTATACAGATGCACTGTGGAAACTGAGCAAACCTTTTTCTTCAAATGATGAACTTAAATATTTTGGAGAATTTTTTATGAAGTATCATATTTTGTGATATTCACATGCCAAGGGGCTTTTACTCAATTTGGTGGGAAAATAAAAATAGCAAGCACTGAACAGTAGGAAGAAGTGTTCCTATCTCTTCTAATAAAATCTTTTATCATCTGCTTCCCTCAGGTGTAAGATATACAATAATGAACTTTTGAGAATATTTATGGCACCCTTGTCACTGTTACCCTGAGTTACTGCTTAAAGCAAGATTTGCAAAGTGAAATGCCTATGGGGGAAGATAGGTAATATGAATGTTTGAAACATGCCAGGCTGAAAAATATTCTTCACTTATAGTGGGAAAAAAGAACTCCTTATCATTTCTTGAAACATGTAGCCCTCTGGGTCAATTTTTACTTTTCCCACTTGTGAAAGAGATAAGAGTATAAGTAGTAGTTTGTTTTCCTCTTGGCTCTACTCTAGAATAAAAGTGGAAGGGTGATGCTGAAAGCCCCTGCCACTTGACCTAAGTGCTATTATGATGACAGCAAGTAGAGGAAAATGAAGCAAATTGGCCTCTCCTTCCTCATGCAAAAGCATAATAGCTACTGAGTCCTGGGAAACTTGGACATGCTGACAGGGTCACATTTTCTGAAGCATCAAGATGCATGGAAAATCTGAAGCTTTAAATAGAAGAGCCCAACTTTCATCCAAGTAGCTAAGCCAATTTCATTTCTCAATACATGTAACATGAATAAAATAAAATATAAAGTTTACCAAGCAGTTATGAGTCATAACTCTTTAACCTCTATTTCAAATATTTCAATTATATAAATAAAATAAACTACTTTTAAGGAAAAATGTTTGAAATTTTAGATGTGTTCCATCTGAATAGTCACTACAATTTGGAGAACATTTTTAAATTTAATAATTCCCTTGCCCTTTTTAATTGCTAACTAAACAAGGGATATCTACATAAGTAATATATACTTTTAAACAATTAAGAAAGATAGATATATGGCTAGGCACAAGGAATGTGCTGTTAAGGGTTTTATCAGAGCCTTGTGAATGAACCAATTGTAATGTTATAAGAATTTAATTAAAGATTCAAGTCATCGAGGCTACACTTTATGTTATATAATCTTAAGTAGCCACTTCTTAAAGGAAATGCTGTCCATGAATTTTAGGCAGAAATTTGGTAGTACCATTTATAAAGCATAAGAAATATGATTTCTATGATACTATCATAGCTGAAAATAAGTACTCACTTACCAAACCCTGCAGTAAGTTTAACAATTGATTTAGATGTTGAAAAATGCTAGTTTTCTAAAAGGAAGTGTCACCATCACAAATATTACTTTTGTCAGTGCAGAGATGGAAAATATAAGATTAAATGATTTGGGACAATTTCATTAATGCTTTTTGAGTAAAGTGTGCTTACCTATTCACACATTTCAGCCTCAATTTTGTATAATTCCATTTTTGGTAACCAATTGCTATATTGAAAAATTCCAGTTTTATTGTTGAGAGATATCCTTAGGAGTAGCAACCAATCTTTCCATGAAATCCACATAACCTAACGTATTGAAAAATACCCAGATTCAAAAGAGGTAATCTAAAAATGTCTATTACTCATGGCATTGAGTTCTTCCTTATTACAGACAAAGCAGCCAAAATTTAGATTGGTGTTTTTTAGATATTCTTTAAACCATATTCCCCTCCATGTTTGAAATCTGTCCTCCTCATTCCCTTTTACTTATTTATTTATTTATTTATTTGATGGGGCTGGGGTTTAACTCAGGGCCTTGCAATTGGCAAAGCAGGAGCTCTACAGCTTGAATCACGCCTCCAGTCCCTTTTGCTGTCATTATTTTGGAGATGAGGGTTCCATAAACTTTTTTCCCCAGGCTGACCTCCAATCACTGTCCTACCTATCTCAGTTGCCCAAGTAGTTGGCATTACATATGTGAGTCAGCATCTGGTTTCTCCTTCTCTCTTTAGAAGGCAATTTGTGAGTCTATCAACAAATCATCAATAGTCACATACTTCCCCATCTTTTGATTAAATAAATATATTACTTAGGAGGTTAGAGTTGATCTGGAGAGAGAAGATCATATGAATGTACCCTGCTTGGGTCATAGAGTTCCCATTCAAGTAAATTTCTCTGAGGTAGAATAGATAATGCTCAGGTTCAAAAACAATATACACCATTATTTTTCCTTTGGAACAAACAATGGCCATTGAACCAAGAGTGCTTCTATTCTGATTCTTCCTAAATCACAGATATCTTCTTATCATAATTAAATTTGAATCCAGAGGCCACTATGTCAACAATTAGTGTTACTTCATTACTAGAAATAATTATAAACATGGGTACATTTTCTTTAACTCGGGATAATTTTTATGTAGTCAGCTATTTGACTTGCATATCATACTAAATAGAATGAAATATAAAATAAGAAACTAAGTGGAGTGGTTTTTTTCTAATTAATACTGAAATTTCTAAGTCAGTGTTTGTGGCTTTCTTCAAAACATTACACAAAGGTTTATTTCTTATAAATATCATTAATTTAAGGTATTTTTACTTGTAAGTATATTGATTTGGGAACTGAAAGATTAAAGACTTTAGGAAATGAAAATATGGAGGAAAAATTATTTCAATATTGAATGTAAATAGGCTGTGTAGTTCATTTCCATTATTCTCATATGTACTTATATGTGCATACTAGAACCAAGTGTGATCTTATTCTTAGCATCTATAGTTTTTATTTTTTATTACCATATTAATAAGTAGAACCAGGGCCAAAATATGTAATAAATCATACCATGCTACAATTATTGCATAACTATGTTTCTTTTTCTGATATTGACAAATGATCTTCTCAATTGTTTAATTTTTTTTATTGTTAATTTCCCAGGTTATTGACTTATTTCCTTTTAGCATGATTGTACACCTTTAAAATAGTCTTTTCTTTTTAAATTGGCTATTAATATAAGAATCAACTTAATACACACAGTTTCAAAAGAATAAGTATAAATGTTCCCGAAAGAAAAATAGTTGAAAAATCTGTTGTAAAAAAACTAAATACCCAGTCACTCACTATATTTGCATAAAAATAATGAGATTATTTTTCATTCTTCACTTTTCAATAGCAAAAAAGCCATAAATTAAAGTTGAAAGATCTCAGGAATAGTCATAAGTCATTACCCAAACCTAGAAAATATTTTTTTAAGGTCCAAATATTTTTGGACCTTAAAATATGAACTATGTTAAGTTTTAAAATATTTGCAATGCTAGAAATAATTGCAGGAGTATATATTGTAAAATATTGCAACAGACTAAGTTATGACAAATGCTATGTATTCTTTTATTTTCTTATTAAATTATTGTTATAATTTATAAAAAGTTATGTTATATTAAAAGAGTATTTTATAAGAAAAATTTATGAACCTTAACATATACCAAATAAGGAACACTAAAATATAAAAATTAAAATTAATTAAAGTGTTAATATTTTATATCTTTCAACCTTTATCTTAACAATTTATCCTGCACATAGATATATTGCATTAAAGGAACATTATATTCTAAAAGTCACAAGTGACAATGATGTGGATCCTTTTAATCTTTAGTTATAGTGTAATGGTATCATGTTTTCCTCATAATAGTGGACCTTGCCAATTTGAATAGTAATAATATCACAACACAAATTGAGCACTTTCAAAGTGTCTAAGTGGTGATTAGTTATGTGTTAGTTTACTCTGTTCTCACCATGAACAGGGCCAAATGAGGAGCCTCAGGCATGAAAGTCATTTAATTTTTGCTTACACAGTCAGTAAGAAAAAAAATTGACCAACACCACATCAAATACAATGATTAAGAAAGCTATGCCTCACTAATGAATATCTCTCAAATCTTTCAGCATAAAATTTACAGTGAGTTCCCAGTTTTAAATTTCAAATTCCCAAACAAAATATTATAGGTATAGTTTTATACTTACACATAAAAGTTACAAATACAGCACAGATAAAAGTGAAAAAATGCCCAGGTTTACAAAAATTTTGAAAATAATCTTAGGCTTGTATTACCATATGGTAGAAGCAAAGTCAAACCATATCTTGAAGAATCAAATTGCAAACCCAAATTCTATATCATATACAAAAAATATTAGAAGAAACTGTGTTAAAAACAAACAAAATTACAGTACAGAAGAAAACAGAGTCATAGGCCAGAGTCTTCAAAACTCAGGAATAGTTATTGGATTTTAGAAACAGAATATATTCATTTGAACTGTAATGTTACAAATGTCTTAGCTCTAAAGTGTGAGTTACATATCCCTCACAATAATTTAAATTTATATCAAAAATGAAAAAATACACTGAAAGTCTGAAAAACAATAGAAAATTACAAAAATGTTCTACCTAAAAAGCAAATCTAATTTCTACAGACAAAATGGTAATGGTCATATATGGAAACTAAATTAATAATTTAAACAACAGACTAGATCACCCTGAAGATCAAATGATTTAGCAAAAAAATAAGGATTAAGTTACTGAATGAATGCAGAAAGTAAAGAAGTAGAACACATGAAATGGAAGTGAAAGGTCAAGAATGTCTACCATAATTTCAAAAAACAAAAAATCCCCAGGAAGAAAAAATATATGGTTGTAAGAAGAATATTTGAAGAGGCCATGTTCACAAGTTTTTCTCAATTGCTCACTGAGCAATAGTCTCATATTTTAAGATACTAATGTGTCTTGAGGACAACATATAAACTTAAAGAAATCCACACTGACGATTAATTGAAACTTAAGAAAACTAAGAAAAGTTCAAAAGTTGGGGAAAGAAAAGAATGGCTATTTGACAACTCTCACTTTGACAGAGATAATGGAAGTCAAAGACAATGGAATTATATTTTTAAATGCTTATAATAATTCCCTGTAGAATTCTAAATCTAATAGAAATATTTCCAATAGCATGTGTCATACAAAAACAACAACAAAACAGAAACATAAATATACCAGTGAGAACACTTCCAGGAGACTCCCAATGAGTTTACTTTTATAGCATGTATTTTGGGAATGTGGCTAAAGTTTGACTTGCAGGAAGAAATGATATGCAATCTAAATGATAAACTTTGGTACACTCATAAAACAATAATAATGCATATTTGATAGATTTAAAACGGAACTGAAATATGAGCAAGAAATATCTGTTAGTTGAGAAGATAGTTGACATTCATTATATTAATATCAGAAAAAATTCTTCAAAGGAAAAAATTATAAGAAAAATAAAAAGCTTTACATTTGTCCAGATGATATAATTCAAAATATATTTACTTAGTTAAGTACCTTCAAATCTAAAACACAGGTAAATAGACTATAAGGAGCAAATAGTAAATCAACATATGAGGGTTGGATCTATTCTGTCTGTACATTACGGTTCAAACAGAAAAAAATTCAATAATACATCGACTTAAATCAACTATCATGTTTGATCTAATACACATGCATGAAATTATTATGAAATCCAAAGAATGCTTAGATCATATGTGGGACATTTTTGAAAGTTTCTACTTACTTATGCAAAGAGAATATCTCTAAAATATTTCACAGGCAGGGAGTCATCCATACTTCATAACTTGTTCCAATCACCAATTAATTAAATTAGAAGTCAGTAATACAAACATAACAGAGAAAAGATCATGTACTTGAAAACTAAAGAACAAATGTCTAAAGAACACAAGATTTACATCTGGAAAAGCATATCCTAATATGTATTTGAATTATAACTATAAATATTTAGTATAATATATTGCATTACTTATGATTGTGCCAATTTATACCTAAAGAAATGACTACATTAAGATGAATTAGTGATAGCAATTATTAATTTCATGAAAATATTTTATATGCTTTTTTAATAATAATGATCGGACACAAAGAAGTTAGTGTTATTTTGTAGGAATGCATTAATGTTTGAAAACATCACATATATAATAGTTATGTGACTTATGTGTATAGAAATCAAATAGAATTATTACCTATTTTTTGTTTTATCTAATTAATTTAAGGTGCAGGTTTTAATTATACTCCAAAAGTAAGGGCTTTACTAAAAAAAAATAAATACTCCTTCCTTACAACAATTATAAAGTATACAGATTCTTTTACACATAAATTTTTATGTTCTAGTTGATCTTTATTGGATTTTTCTGACAAACTTTATTTACTTAATGGACACCTATTTTAAAAATTTCAAGGCTGCAGTAAATTGTAACACTGTATCCTATTTATTTATGATTTTCAAGAAATAAAATTGAAATATTAAACATGAGAGATAAAGTTGAGGACCCATTTCTTTCTTTTTTCAATTTTTTAGCTTTTTTCTGGAATAAAATCATTTGAAAAGTTTTCACATTTTTGTTGTGAAAAATAAATGACAGTATGAATTCCTTGTGAAAGTTTCTTAATGCACATTTATGAGTTTCTCCAGATTATGTCCATGGAAATGGATTGCTGTGCTGGGGTTTTGAGCATTTTCAAGTTTAGTAAGAATTGTTAGTACTGTTCCATCTAGGGGTGTACTCTTGTACTCATACCTAAGAGTGTAGAAGTTTTATTTATTTTTTACTAGTTACCAATACTTGTTATTTTTAAAATTCATACTTTTGGCCAATAAGACTGTTGGAAAAATATCATTTCATCATTATTTTAATGAACTTTTGATTTGAAATTATTTTTATAGTTAAATCAATGATGGCCAAAAAACTTTTCGAATCTCTTCTCAAGTTTAAAAAATAGTGGTGTTAGTTAATGGATCTTTTGGTCATGTTCTTGATATGATGATGTGTAGGAATCTTCAAATTAAGTATGATTGTTCTAATAATTGTTAATATGTGCTTTCATGTCATTATGCAAGTTTGCTATGTGTCTACTTTGCTAACAAGTTTCTCTAATGAAAGAATAATGCATTTTTGCTATTTTTCTGGATTTTTAAGTATGCTTTTCAGAGCTTTATTCTCTAATCCATTAAAATAGTTCATTGCATTAATTCTGTATACTTAGGTTTCCTTATATTCTCAGAATAAACATCTTTGATTTTGATTTATCATATTCCATCTAACATGTCACTCATGGTGAGATACTTCACTATTTAATGAACCTCCAAAGAACAATAAAAATACAGGGCATCTTTTAAGTTATTGCATAATAATTTTGTATTGTTCAGGACTTTTATTTCATATTTTTTGAATGGTGGTAGGTTTATATAAATACAGATTTTATTATTTATCATACATGCATACATAAATTATTTAATACATTTTATTCATTTACTTATTTATTTTATATTCAGTGTTCTACTGTATTGCTGTAATGATCTGTAATACTGATTTCTTTATTTTTTAGGTCTCATAAAGTGCTTAGTTGATTTTTTTTCTTGCACGGTATTTTAAACATTCAGTCTTAGTGAGTATCTGTAGCAAGGCCACAATATTTCACATAGACACATTCAAATTTTGTGGTCACAATTTATGGCCTCTGTCACATGCATAAACACAAATAATCAAATTCTCTTTTTACTTGCACTGAGGTTTGAACACTTGCTATTCAGCGATCTTACCACTTGATCCACTCCACCAACCCCACAATTCTCACAGTTTCTCACCACACCAGTTATCAGTCAGCAGTCTCTACTACCTTTTCTGACACATGCCACAATACTTTTTCTCCACAATCAACCTCTGCCTCACACCCACATCTTCCTGCACACTCAGCCAGGCTCATCCAGATGACATCGGGGAAAAAACATGCCAGCAGCCTTCAGCAACTCCTTTAAAAATGTATGTTTACAGAAACAAGTTCCCACTTTCTGGGACTCTTAGAAAAGAAGGTGCATTTTGGGGAAGTAAAACAGTGGAGACAAGTGTAGCACCATCGCCCCAAATCATCAACCCTCTAGGTCTCCAGGCTTGGGTTGGGACAATGCTGACCAGAAGCAAGTCCAGGAGTCTTTTGAACCCACACTCTCCAGCCTAGAATTTAGAGAAGACTGGCTTTATGTACCCCATTCTTCCCTCCCAACTCCAGGGACATTTAAGGGGTCCTTTCTACCCTCCAGCAGGAAATTGAGTGGCTGTAAGGGTAGAAACTGAAAATAAATGTTTGGTATCAAAAACAAACACTTAGGGTTTGCAGGAAGATTACCCCACCAAACCCCTTCCTTCCCACCCACTAATCCATCGGATAAGGAAGAGATGCCTCCCTAAAAGCCCCATTTAAAAATGGATTATACTATCAAAATGGCAGGAAGTGGGAGACAGGGAGACCTGGAGTACTGGCTGGGGGGGGTTCCCTGGAAGAGGACCAACCCCCAAAGAAACCCTCTATTAGGAGGTAACAGGCAGGACCCCAGGGAGTTTGGCAGACAAAAGAATCGGGGAGAAGAGATGGGGTGTGTTCCTCCCTGGGCAAAATGTTGGCTGAGAAAAGGACATGCTGTTTGAGAGAAAAATGGGGAAATGCCTATCTATAACAAGGGGGTGATTTTTCCTTGGCTAAGACTCCCAAGCCATTGAACTGTAAGAATTCTTCCTGGACCCTTAGATAAGGCCAGGAATAGTGAAACAAAAACAAATTAGTTCTTTTGTCCACATTCCAGGGTTCCCTTATCTTTGTAAAGGCAGGCTGAGAAATAAAGCTCCTTGTCATGTCAGACCCTGATTGTCTGGTATTGGGGAAAAAGTGGGGAGATGGGGAGATGTCTTATCCATCCCGTGAAAAGATTAAGTCAGATACCTCTCAGTTGCTTTCAAAAGGTAAATAAACAAACCACTCTTACCACTGAAGTAGGATAGGTGTAAGGGAAACCACTGGGTGACCGACAAAGCCAAGCAGTTGAGTGTTTTCGGTGGAAGAGTTAGAGAGAGACCCTTCTTCCCAGGAATGACATCCCATCACAACCACAGCAAGAGTCTGTCAGTTGAACTATGTGTGTCCTTCCTATGGCTGGCTGGAGGGAAGTTCACTGGAATGGATGGAATGAACCCAGAAGGAGATGGTGGTGGCAGTTATGGCTTTTGGGGCCTTGGGGAGAGCACCACAGGGGTCAAGAGGCAATCCGTGATGATAGAAGGAAGCACACTTGTGAGCTGCCACTGGACACAAACTGGAAGAAGAGCTTGGCGGGGCTACAGGCTGTGATGGGACTCAGGGTGTCTAGAGGTGAATGCTGGGTGGTGGCGAGCTGGGTGACAGCAGCACCTGGGTCAATGTATGTGTAGGTAGTATGTACAGCCCTGGCACCAGCAGACCAGAGCCAGTTCCTGATAGTGGAGTCCATTTGGGACCTGGCCTCCCCAGCAGGTTTGAGCTAAGTGTATGCTCCAGGTCCTGGGGCTTTCGACACTTTTGTAGCTCAGGGATCTTGGTGGTGAAAGCTGAGAGCTGCCTACCTGTGCCATAGACTCCAAAAGGCTTTAATTTTGGGGGTTTTTTTTGAAAGGAACACGAAATAGAGGCTGTTCTTTCAATAATAAATCTTTTTTAACATATATTTAGTCCGGCCCTTTTTGTTTCTAGACTTCTAATACACATTGTTTTGCTTAAAGCCAGATCAAGCTGATTGATTCTGTTTTTCTTGCTATTTATCTTGACAAATATTATGAGTCTTATGTTTGATTTGCATTAATCATATTGAAAATTATATAAAAATATAACACACTGTAAAACCTATCTGAAAATAATATTGTGTGCACTTGGAAGCCCTATGATGTAAACTCATACCATATGGTGCCCGATATGCAAATCAGCTAACTCTAAGCTGGTGTTGATATGCAAATTAGCTAACCCTAAACTGGTGCCAATATGCAGATCAGCTAACCTTAAACTGGTGTTGATATGCAAATGAAGCAGCCCTAAGCTGGCTCTGAGAAACCACTCCTCTGTGAATACTTAAACTCCACTCACCATAAGACCATCACCACTTCCTCCTGATGGACAACACGCATCACGTTGTTAGAGAGCAGACCCACATGAGATGGACCCAGACTCTCCGCACAGCAGGTCAGATTCCCTGGGCATCCTTGAAGCATAGTGGGACTGAGAACTAGCCAGGACAGGTTTGGAGCCAGCAGTCAGTGGACTAAGATCAGGTCACAATGTGAGCACAGCTTGGGGAAGGCTGAGGAGCTATCAGGTGTTAGGTTGTAACTCCCTGCAATAAAGTGTGTGCATGAGCAACTCAGTTCCTGCCTAAGTTAATTTATTTAGCACCTGACTGATGGTCAACTTTATACCATTGCCTGCTCACAACAGTGGGTGTAGTCAGCAGGATATTTTAGAAATAGTGGATGCCTGTACCAAATTAAAAATAAATTGGCTATATTTCTGTTCTTCAAAAAAGGATTAGAAAACCCACCACCCACCCTTGCAAAGGAATCTAGACATACTTTTGCGATTAGCCTCTATTGACTACCTCCATCATGCTATAATGCCAACAAAGGAAAACCAGTTACATTGCACCTAATGGGGACCTTGTTTCTGGTGAAGACCAGGTAACTAGTGGTGGTATCAGTTAAATATAGCATAATCATCCTATTTGACAATTACTCTTTCTTAAAGATAAAAATGAAAACATATTTAAAGATATTTTCTTCCATTTAAAGTTTACCTAAATATCAAAGAATGTTCAGAGTATTTTTTTGGCATGCCTTGGAGTGGTCCTAATGAATCAGTGACAGTCAAATGACTAACAGAAAATAAATAGGTAATTAAAAGTTTATTTTATTCCTCATATGGCTTTGACTAACCTAATGTCACAATTTCTGTTGCTGTTTCTTATACTGACTGGTAGTTAGAGCTCCTGGTATAATGAGCATCTTTCCTTCTAGACAGAGGGAGACCTTATCTTTACTCTGGATTGTAAACTAATGTTCTCCTAAAATGAGAAAGACAAGTCTCTGTGTTTACTACCCTGGACCACCTCCAGGGAGGAAGACATTGCTCAACTTTGCTATTCTTGAATATGTTCTTTCTTTTATTTTTTTAAGGCATGACAATTCTTTTTAATTGTACTTCACAAGTTAAGGCTGGAGTCACATGATTTCTTCAGAGAAAATCAACCTTACCAAAACTGTAATTCTGCTGTTCTGAACACCTTTGTAAAAATGGTATTAATGTAATACCATTGATTCAAAAGTTTGAAAAGTGAAGAATAGTTAACTTGTCCTAATGGGCTAACAGTCAAAATGACAAATGATATATTATATTAAATACATGATTATGATAAACAGATTAAAGATTTAAGTTGTGACAACTATCCTAGTTGGTGGGAAAAAGAACAGCATTGTGAACAAAGCTTCTGAGTTACTATACAGATGAAGATTGAGTAATAGAAAAATATTATAGTATCAGAAACTATTTACATGGGCTCCTTAGGTATGTTGCTGGACATTCATAATTTAGCTATAAATTTGTTTGCTTACATAATGCAGAAGTGTGAGATAGTCCTGGAGTATCTCCAGGTGAGATACTCATAGATTTTCATGAACAATGCAGTTAGGCATTGTCATATGACTTTCTTTGAACAACAGCTTGTGAATGAAATTGACTTGTGCCTATTGTAGATGGAACCCTTTAAAAGAAAATGTATGATTTGCTATATTTCTTCCTCTCTCCTAAGCGATGTACTGCTTGTTAGAATTACAACAAGAAACAAAGCCTATGGTAAACCAGGATTTTTAAAGAAAAATCAACATTTATCCTTCAAGTTATTAAGAAATGAGAATTGTTATTGAAATTTTCATCTTCTGATATATATATGCATGTTTTATTTTAAAGAACATAAAGTGGCAATCTTTACCACTTTCCAAAGTATTTAGAAGTGCCATGAGTTCTTTTTTTTTCTGGAAATGATCTTTTATCTTATATACCCACACCTCTCAGAAGCAAATGGAAAAGTCCTGCTCATCATTGAAGACAAAGTTTTGTCACCTTTTAAACAAAGACTTACTCTAATTTCTCTGAAGAAACATGCAATTTTCAAACAAAATTTAATTGAAAATTTGATTTCATAATTGTATCTTGCATTTTATAACTATATTTTGTACATTATTCAAATTCTGTTTTTTCATAATCATATATACTTATCTTTGTTATAAGGAATAGAATACCGATGATCAAAGGCTGTATCAAAGATTTTAGCACCAGACTGGGCAAAATTAATAAAAACTCATTGAGCTATGATCCTTGGTTACTACATTTGAAAATGCTCCTGTATCTTCTCAAAAGGGTTAAAATTTCTCTTCATAGAGTACCTACATTTGTTAAATATATTTACATTATCATAAATTGTAGACATGTAAATTGTTACAGACATACCTACTTTCATCAGAAACACAAAATTATTCATGCACTAAAAATAGTGTAGTCAAGAAAATGATCAGAATGTCTTTAAGGAGGAAGAGCACATAAGCAGTTGTAGAAGATTGAGGCACTGTGGCAAACTAGAAAGCATGTGCTTCCTTGAAAGTGGCCACATCTTGGTGTTGTGAGTCTAATAGGAACGCCTTCAAGTGATTCATCATTGCTGAACTGGAGAAACTTACCAAAATATATTCATTTTGAAAATCAAGACAAGACAATGAATAATGCCAGGTTTTAACTTTGTCGAGGCAGCCTTTATATATGTAGTAAGTAATCATTTATATCTTCTGTTAAAATAAATTAATTAGCATAACCATCTAACACAAGTAATTATCCAAAGTGACTTGCACTTAAATTTGAATAGACACTATGAAACTTTTACTTATTACAGATTGTGTTATTGAATCTTAGTTAACAGTACTGCCATAAAAGAAAAAAAAAGACTTCTAAAATCTTATTTAGATTTAAATTATGTAATTTTCAAAAACAAATAGATGGGAGGATTCTATCATTTATATTGTTGTCTTTTCCTTGGCAGATCCTGTTTCTTTGAGGATTAAATTCTATACTTAAAAAATTGCAAACAATTATATCTTATTTGAATTTTTTTCTTTAAGTGACTTTGCACATAGACCTACTGTTTCGATGCACTCCACTTTTCTCTACCTAATCTAGTTTCATTTTCTCAAAAGAATACCTTTACGTCTTTTGACTTTTTTCACTCTTAATTTGTTCCAAATTGCAAAGATGGATAGCCACCTTTTGAATAATATGATTCCAGTTTCCAGTATGAAAAATGAGATACTGTAAATTTAACATTAATCCACATACCTGAGAAAAGGAGATTTAAAGCTTTCTTTTCCTCTAAAGTTGATTTTATGAGCTCATTCAAGTTCTGATGTTTCTAAGAAAATTACTTTTGAGCTCAGAGTATTATCCAATCTTAGCAAAGTTATTATTTTTATTCAGATATTTGTTTGTAATATAAGTTGTAGTCCAAAAAAGTTAAAAAAAAACATATCCCCCCCAGGAAAACTCAATAATTTAAAATATGGTGGAAATTTAATCCAGTCTTTATAATGCTCTTTACCTGAGAAAATGGATTTCAAAATGGCATCAGCCTACTTTTCCAAAGTTGAGGCACATAATGCACACAATTGATGGTCAATGTATATTTCTCCTAAACTGGAAAATGAGACAGGAATTCCTCTTCTTCCACAGGTCTTAAATCTTTCTGTACAGGGTCTAGTAGGTCATAGATTAAAAATTCAGTGAATGCAGTTATTTGAGTACACTTTATTCATTGAAATTTATGATATTAAAACAGGTAGAACTTAATATTAAACAATAAAACTTAATCTTAGGATCAACTTGAGACATCCTCATATTGTGCTCATTTTCTAGACCTCTCTTGGCATGTTAAATCACCCTTGCTGTAATTTTTGTGGTGTAGCAACCAGGATCACTGGATATATTATAAAATAACTTGACTTCATGTCATTATTATTTCTTCATAGAAATAATTTAAAGAAGTAAAGAAAAACTATCTAGAGTATGCAAGAAAATTTACTATAGTATTTAAAGATTTGCATATTTGTGTGATATTTGGCAGCTTAAAAATTTGTGATATTCATTGAAAGTTTTAAACTCAGGGCCTTATGCTTGCTAGGCAGGAACTCTACCAATTGAGCAACTCTACCAGTCCTTTATTGAAAATTTTTAAATGCATTCTGGAAACAGTCATTTTGATGGCTAATTTTATTGTTTTCCTTAGAATTCCCATATTTTATAAATTTACTCTATATAAAAATTGGATGCAGTATTATTATTATTGAAATTTGAGAATATACTTAGGGTTATATTTCCTATATCCTTGTAACTGGGTAGAGAACAGAAAAATGACAGTTATTTAATATATTAAAAACATTGAAAATATATAAAAAGGCCTTACCCCAAATTCTGTCACATAAAGATAAATATTGTGATCATTTCATAGTAGAATCAAGCTATAAACTACCTGTGTGATGTGAACATACATTTATCGGTTTCCTTATTACAAATATAGACACATTTATTAGGGTTTCTTATAGTCTCATCTAAAAATGTGCAGATAATGCATCATTTGAGACTTCATCTTTGGTTTCTTAAAAACATAGTAATAATTAGTAAATTAAATTATATTTGGTCTGAAACTTCCTCATATGTAGCAAACTATAATTTAACATAGTATGGGCATATTTCAAAGTAGCTTAAGAGTATATATTCCTCTGACAAGTGGGTGAGTCCCAGCAAAGCCACATGGCTGAACTTTGTAAGGGCCAAGTCATGAGTTGCTTTTTGCTCAACTAACCTGATAAATGTAATTTGTCTAATAGTTTTCTTTTAAAATAACTTAGAAATAAATATAGACCAACGTGAAGACAGACTGGATTTTGTATACTGTTCCCTGAAAAAGTATTTGTCTCAAGCAAAGAAATTTGTTGAGTCTTCTAAATAATTCAACTTATGTGCCATAAAAGTATTTTTTCACAGCAATACTTTTAGAAGAAATTCAAATACATCAGATTCTTGGCTAACTTGATGTAGTTTACCAGACTAGGTTATTTATGAAAAGTTTATGTTCTATATAATTTATAGTTAATTTATAATAATTGACTAGTTGATTCAACTAAGTGAAAGTAAGAGTGATTTTATAGAATATCACTCTTTTTGCATATATTCAAGTGTATAATGGCATAATATTCTTTTTATATTATTTTGCAATTACTTTTATTGCTTATTAATATGACATAAATGTTTTTCCCTAGTTGTTATACTATGCTTCTATAATACAGCATATTAACCTTAATTTTGACTTCACCACAACTGATTTAAGCAATTTGGGGGTCCTTTCCAATCATTTCTATAAATAATAAGTATATTTTGCAAATATTGCATAGTAATATATCTGTATTATTTTTTCCAATTTACCTCTGCTTTTCTATGCAACATTGTATGTCTTGTAATAAAAAATTCAAGAATTCATTGTTATTTTAATAAAATAAATTTAACTTATAGTTAAATAATTTTTCCAAATTCTGCATTGCTTTTCTATGTTCTTTAATCTCTTTCTTCTTTTTAAAAAAATTTCCACTGATGCCTATTTTAAGGTTTGTAGTGCTGTCATGTAAAAATGTAGATAGTTCAGTTCAATTTGAATTTCAGGCATAAAATAACAATCAATATTATGAAGTATTGATGCTAATATAGAAATAATTCAAAATTCTCCTCGAACTAGATATCTACTATATCATGTGGCTATTGTATTCAGTTCTTTTAAATTTAATGTGTTTCTTAATAAGTATTTTTCCAGAAATTATTGTATAACAATGAAATCATACATTTGTGAACGTGCCTCCATAAACTTTTGGCAATAGTTTTGATTGTTAGTGCTATCATAATTTAAAATATTCTGTTTACCTTTTTAATAACCTTTTATATTGCCCTCAGGAAGAGTTTTAATAGTATACATACCAGGGCATTCTGAGCTCTATCAAATTTAAGTTTGATAATTATTTTATCTGATAACATATTATGCATAATTGGAAGCATGTGTGGAAATTCAAGTAAGGGTTCTTTGTATATGATCTCAATAATTTTATTGACTATAGGAATATGGTCTTATATAAGGAACTATTTTAAGCCTTTTAACAACAGTTACAAAGAAATTATCATTACCATTTTGTAGATAAAGAAATTCCATTTCAAAAATTTTAAGTAACTTGCTGACACTGTCATATTTCTCACTTGAGATTGCTGGGTTGAAATCTAGAACTTTTGAATACAAATTCTGAGCTCTTGGGCCAAGGAGATCCAGGAACTGACCATCAGAAATCACCATGGTTCTTCAGGATCCCAGATGACATACTATTCCCACAAGTTTTGCTTAACCAGTGGTGCTTCCTGCCAAAATTGACTACACGCAGCTCTTAAATTGATTCATTCTGTGTTCTGGCTGCCATCATTATGTTTGAATACAATAATTCTCACTTAGCAGCATCCAGAAGATTTCAGACTCAGAAAAACTTATCTCTGGCAAATGCATATTCTGCAAAAGCCTGCCCATTATTTTAGTGTTTTCATTGGTGCTAATGTGCTTCATGCTTTCTTTCCTTTCATGGGCCTCTGCCATAGAAATTCTCCATGTCTTTTTCTTGAATTGGAAGGATTTAGCTATTCTAGTACAGGCTCTTCAAGTAATTTTTTCCATCCTTTCTTCAGCTACTGCTTGTAAATATGTGCTAAAATTTGACCTCATAATATAAAGCATTCAACTATAGGATTAATAGAGTATCTATATTCTTGTTTAAAGAATTTGTTAAGGTCTTTCTAGTGTATATTTATGATTCCACCATATAATTTCATGTATGTAGTTTGGAAATGAATATCAACTTTCATAATTTAGTTATTATGAAATCTCATCTCAATTTGTGCCTGCTTATACCTTTAATTTCTATTTACTTGTCTAAATTACATACTAATAACCTATATACCTATATATTTTATTTAATATAGTATAAGGCTGTTAACTTTTTAAAGAGTTTACCTGAATTATGCTTCTAAAACTGACTTTGAATGTATTTTTCCAACTGTTTTCAAAAAGGTTTTACAAATGTTTTATGTTTTATTTACATATTATTCTCATTTGGATCTGAAATGTCCTGCAAAGGTCATATGCTAAAGGTTTGGTGGCTAACCTGCAGTCCTACTTTAGGAGGTAGGGGTTAGTTAGTTAGAAGATGAAGTAGGTCATTATGGGCATGCCTTTGAAGAGTATTCTGCAAGCCCTGCACCTTCCTGTCTTGCTCTCTGCTTCTTGGCTGCCATGAGATGAGAATGTGAGCTCCAAGAAACCCTCTCCACCATGATGCTCTGCCTCACTATGGTCCAGAAACAAAAGAGACACGAAACAGTGGATCAAAACTTCTGAAACTATGACCAAATAAATCTTTCTTCCTTTAAATTGCTCTTCTCAGCATTTTGTTACAACAATGGAAAGCTGACTAGCACAGAAAATTGGCATGAAGAAGTGGGATCATGTCTGTGACTGTACCTGAGCATGTGGTTCAGAAGCCTTGGGAAGCAACTTGTGATAGGAATTTGGAAAAGTTTGAGGAGAAGAAGAAAATAATGATAGAGAAATTAATAATAAATATATAACATCTATGTAGGAAAGAGTCCCAATGAAACATTTAAAACGTTAAAACAATTCAGAGTGAGGGGAAAAGCCGAAAAAGAGCAGTGGAAGAAGTTAGACTGATTTGAACACAATGTATTTATAGGTAAATTACCGAGGCAAAATCCCCACTGTAAAATGATCAGACACTAAACAATAAAGTACAGGAATGTGACACAGGTCATGTTAAGGGAAGGGCACTAGTGGAAGGGGAAGTGTAAATGAAGAGGGTAAAATGGGTGAATATGGTTGATATTCTTTCTATACATGTATGAATATGGCACATTGAAACTGGAAGTTATTTTAAGAAGGAGAATGAGGTAGGAGGGAAGATAATGGAAGGGATGAACCAAACCATAATATAGTATATGTATATTTAGAAATGTCACATTAAAACTCCCTATATAATGCTCATATGCTGTTACATTAAAAAAAAAAAGCAGAAAAAATGCTGCAAGAAAAGTTGTGTTTATGAAGATTCAGGTGAGAAAAGTACTCTATTGAGAATTGGACAAGAAGCCATTTGTTTTGCATATTGGAAAATAATTTGTCTATGTTTTGTTCATGCCTTGAGGCTTTGTGTAAGGCTGAGTTTGAAGGTGATGGGCTACTTAATTTGACAGGAAATTTCCAGGCAGCACAGTATTCAACCAGATCTTTCTGGGTACTGTAGCCAGATTATAGTGAGAATTGTCAGCAAAATCACAGCAAGAAAGAATTTAAATGCTTGCAGTTTTGCCAGAAAGGGAGTGTTTTTCAAGTTGTGACTTAGAGATATATGGTAGCTAAAGAGATTAAAGCCATTAAAAAAAGTCCAGTACTCTGTAACTGAACAATAGGAAACATGCTTTGAGGGCATCTCAAGAATTGGACAGACTATACCCATCTTCGGTGTAAAAGTATAAACTCCTTTGAAAAACTACCATTTCTAAGACAACCCCTGGGCACTTTCTTCTACAGAGGCTCCCACAGACTCATAGCAGCACCTGAGAAATTATTTCCCCAGGAAACTATCACTACCTTCAGTCACACAGGTATTCAGAAGCCACTGCAGCTATTGTCTGAGTAGGGCTAGTTATTCCTTGACCTGGTGGCACATCTTGACCTCTTCAATGTGGTGTTGGTTTCATAAGCATGCAGAATGCAAGAGATGTGGATTCATAGAGGCTTCCATCCAGATTTCAAAGGAAGGAAGGATGTGGCAGGACCACAATCCCTGTTGGCAACCCCTGTGAAGGTGATAATGCCAAGCTGCGACAGTGAAGTTGAAACTGCAATGGAGATTCCAGGAAGTCAGACATAGCAGAAACAAGAAAAGTCCACTAAGGAAGATTCAGGCAGTGAGCAGATCCAGCCCAAGACACAGGCCATGTGGACTGCAAATAGCAACACCATGGGATAGGGTTTTCTAAGCATTTTGAATCTCACATTGTGCTATGGTGTAGCCTGAATGACAGACATGTGGCTATAGGATTTAATGTTTGCCCTGGTTTTTTTTTGGTTCAGTCCTCCCTTAGTTTTCCCCTATGCATTCATTTTGGAATGGGAACATTACTTTGTATACAAGTATGTAAATTATAAATACATAAGTATGCAAATTGCTTTCTAATTTTTATTTGGGCTGTGAGCTAAGAATTTATCTTGATTCTCAGAGGAGACTGTTGATTAGGACTTTTGAGCAATACTGGAACTCTTGAGACTTCAGGAACTCTTGCAGCTGGGCTATCACATTTTGTCCTATGAAATGAACAGAAGCGTTTTTGGGCTAGGGGTGGAATGTTATGGTTTGGATCTGAAATGTCCATAAAAGTCATGTGCTACAGACTTTTTTGCCAAACTGTGATGCTATTGAGAATTGTTGCAACTGTAAGAGGAGTGCTTAGTTAGAAGTAGTGGTTTATTGTGGCCATGCCTCCAAAGTATATCTTCTTCTCTTGTTCTCTCTGTTTCTCAGCCCTAATTTGGGCAGCTCTGCTCTACCATTATGCTCTGTCTACAGTGTCAAGTGATTATGGATTAAAACTTTTGGAACTGGGAGCCAAAACAAATCTTCCCTCTTTGAAATTCTTTTACTAAAGGATTCTGTGACAATGATGGAAAGCCAACTAATAAAAATAGAAAAAAAATTATCTATAGACTTACTGTAGAATGAATCTATCTCATTTGCCACTGTTACTGTTTTTATATAGCTTTTCACTTCTAATTATACATTACATTTATATAAAGTATAACTGTTCTTGGAATCCTTTTATAAGATGGAAAATTGACTATTTAAAATGAGCCAGAATGAATTCTACTGAGTATAATCTTTTTCTACAAATTTGTTCTCATATATTTTATCTCAAATAATTCTTTATAAAATTATTTTGAAAATTACGTATTTTTCTATTTTTTTCTTTTGGGTTGTTTTTTGTTTGTTTTCCACCCCTATTGACAGATCTATATTTTGTCTTACTTTTCACAAGTGACAATTTAATAACACATCCTAAAACCAATATGTGATTTTAAAGACACAACTTTATACTGCAATGACTGACACTACTTCTGGAAAATGAAGAGATTAGCAAGTATATCCTTGAAACTTCAGCAATTATGTTAGTTGTTACTGTATTAGTACAGAAGTTTGACATTTAATTCCATGGATGCCATCTTTTAATGATTATATTTTGTGTTTGTCTTTTTGAAAATGTTGCCATTGTTCCTACCAAGTATTTTAAATTCTTAGTACAATCCTATTTTTGTTTCTATTTCAATATTCTTAATATATTCTTGTCCACATTTCTGTCAGCTAAACAATGATTTAGGATGGTGTTTTGATTTTCATTGTTACTTTATTTTTCCCTCCACAAACAATTAGAGTGGAAAATTGTTGAGTCTCTGTCTACTTGTTGCTTTCTTAAATGCAACATATATTCAACTTTGGTCATAGTAATATCTAATTTTTTGCTATAAGGAACATGACATAATTATATATCTTAAAATATATTTTTAATAAAATAAGCAGCTACGTAATATTGAGACAATTAAGCAAAGAGTAAATGTCTATTTATTTCATATTTCTTTTTTTCTTTTTTTATTGTTGTACTGGGTGTACGTTGTGGCATTTACAAAAGTTCTTACAATATACCAAATATATCATACTTGAATTCACCCCTGCCATGATTCTCCTTTGTCTCCCCTGTCCCAGTTCCTGAACAATTTCGACAGGTCTCATTTTTTCATTTACATACATGTGTACACAGTATTTGTACTATGTTCACCTTCCTACACTCTTTTGAGCCTTAAGTGTGTAGTTTCTTCTAATTTCTTGAAGGCATTAATGAAATGATTTAAGTATGAGACTGATAATCAGATACATTTTAATTTCTGTGTAAAGGCACTCTATATATATGTAAGGTAATTCTGATCAGTAAAGATCAACAAAGATATTAACAATTGTAGTTCATATCCATTCCAAGTGCAATGACTGCAGGAACGCCCATGAAATCTGACAATATTCAAATTTTTGATGCTTTGTAGAAGCAAAGCCCATTGGAAAAGAGCTGAGAAAGTGGTAAGAGGTAATTGTCTTTTTTAAGGCTTGGTTTCCTGTTGAATTTGATCAAGATCTAAGGATGACTGTGGATAGTTGTTTTTTCTGAAGCAGATTAGAAGTAGAGATTAACTACAGATGAGACGCTGTCATGAGAACTACCTCTGGGCACCGTTAGTTAAAAGCATGAAAGAAAACAGCGTCTCTCAGAGGGACACTGTATGACATTGGGAAAAACAATGTTTTCTGTAACTTTTCAGCAGGCTTGTCTTGATCTATCTTCTTAACCTGATTATAGTGCAGGCTACTTTCTTTTTCTGTCTAGTATGATTTTAATTCTTTCAAACCCAGTTAGCTTTTTACTCTTTAAAATGTATTTGCTTTAAATTTTAGTTCTTCAAAAAAATTAATTTAAACTTCCAGTCTTTTAACTACCACAATCAAAGACAGAATAAAAATTAGTGGATTATAGATGTGCTTTATGTCAAATAATGGTCTCCTCAAACAAGTTTAACAAAGAATCTAGCAAAGCCAAGTGAAAAGAAGAGGAAAATCAGAATTAAAGTATTTGTCAAATGGAAGAAAGGAAGATAGTATTAGTCAAAAGAGTCCTGCAGAGAGACAAAAGCAATATGATATGAATACAGATGCATAAGCATAAATGTTTTAGCAGAATTTGCTCATACAACATGGCTGCTGAGATGCTCCTGTGAAAGCTGGAGACACTGGGATATTTCTTAACATGACAGAGTCTAAGTTCAAACTCCTTAAAACCAAGAAACCCAATAATGTAACTCTCAGGCTAAGAGTCAAGACTGAGAACTCCAGGGGTAGGGAGAAGGTATAAACCCTGGAGTCCAAAGACCATCAGGCCTGAAGCTGTGATGATTGAGGCAGCAGAAAAGGAGTCTATAGCAGCTCTTTGAAGCAGACATTCACTTTCTGCATTTATCCTCTCCAAGTTCACAGTTGATTTGATAATGTCTAACCAGATTAAAGATAGATTTACATACTTTCTCAGACTGTCCTCTGGAGCAGCCTCCCTGATACATCCAAAACAATGCTTTATCCAGTTTGTTGGTATTTTTAATCAAGCCACGTTAACATATAATATTAACTTTCATAAGGACTAAGGGCAGAGGAGTAATGACCAGACTCTATCAAATGTTCTCAAACTCAGGGAAAAGGGAACATATTGCAGTTCTTGAGAGGGTAAGAAGTATGGCTTGGAATTAATGTTCTCTTTACTAATAATAACATTTGGGAGCTCTGGGAATATCATATTCCCACCATATATGTGCGTAACATATGGAGTAGGATGATCAATGAATTGTGTATCTGAGGGGAGACATTTGCTGTCTATGTATTATATTTACTTTTTCAACTTGGAATTGGTTCTTTTTAATAACTTTTTGCTCTTTTCTAGCCTGAAGAATATATACATTACTTGGAAAAGAATTAACTTTAATTACTATCCTAACAATGTTTTATCTAATTAACCCACACAGTGTACAGAGAATCCTGCTTACTACAAACTATCAATTCTATGTTCTAACAGTCATGCTGTATACACAGTCCAAATATCTATTATCAAATATCCAGAGTCTACTCTCCCATGTTGATTAAATTTGTTACAATATATGGATAAACTTAAATGTAGTTGCAGAAGCACTTTCATTTTCATTATAAATTCCAAACAGTTTATACATAAGTTTCTAAAAGTCAATCTGGCTTCACTCTATTACCTATGATAACTTTTTGCAAATATCCAATAAAATATGATTAGCTGCTTTGCCAGGTTAATTTCAATGGCTTGTTAGAATATCTATCAGATGTAACTAAGCAATAAAATATCTCATGAGTATAAATACTATCAGATAATTATTCCTCTGAAAATAACAGAATATGAAATGTGTTCAAATTCCAGATGGTTGTAATAAATAATGGAACACTAAGCCAGAGGAGAACATTTTATTGACTTTTAAAATTGAGTAACATGTATCTTCTACCTTTTAAATAATTTCATTTTAGAACATTTATTTTGATATAATCATCCCTCTTGGATTTTTTAAAACTTTGCTTTTCTCTCATGTGTTGTAACCATCGTTGTATGTCTCCAATAGCTTATAATAATCACAGTGTTCACTAGCAAGATTGTATTGTTTATTAATCTCCTAGTATCTGAAGTACATTATTAAGAAAGACAATAAGACTCCAAATATTTTTTAAAAACCTGGGTTTCATAATTTCTTGTCAATATTTAGCCATTGTAAAAGGAAAATAAATTAAATCTTCACTGCTGCTTTATGGCAACTCATCACTGTCACAAACTAAGTGATATAATTAGTGTCCACTAGCTCTTATTATGAAAAAATGATATCTAACCTTATGGAATACATTTAATGAAGTGAGTGTTTATTTTTATAATAGAAGTTTTGACATGATCACTGTACTTTTGAAGGACTTTAGATAAAAAATTTATACAAATTAATACACCATATTCAATCAATTTCCTAAACCTAATAATCTAAATGGTAAATCAAATTTAATGTTTAAATGCAATCGGAGGGGAAAAAGACTAAATAATAGCTTTTGGAAGCTGTTTCTCTAACTTTTCCATATAAATGTCAGAGATAATAATTATATTACTTTGATTTCATTTAATAAAATGACCTGGCACAACAGTACAGGAGCTGAGTTTCAAATATTTTCTAGTCATATTTTAAGTTTTAAAATTGTTTTATGATATTTTAAATCAGTAAGATCTTGAATTTAATAGAAAAATGTTCAATCACTTGAAGTGAGACAGGCAGCACTGCAAGTAAACAAACAGCAGATAAACTCTGAGCCCTTAACCTGCTACCTGTAAAATCATGACATGCATTTTCCTCTTCCTCCAACTCTGTGCTCTCTCAACTGCTTTGTCATAAAACAGCAGATTACTCCACAAGGCTAAAATGCTTATAGATTAGGAGTCTTGTGTGACTAGACCAGAAAAAATGGGTGAGATTTGAAATGGTTACACAAATAACTTCAAACATATGTGAAATCCCTCAAGATCAATGAGTAATCAAAGATAAGGGGCTGAGGGAAGAATTGTTGCTGAGTAAAAACATTATTCTATTAGATACCTTCAGTAATCTCCTAGAATTAAATGTCAAAAAGATCCATTGGAGAAAAATCACAAAGTTTGTTCATAGTTGTCTTAGAAATCACTACTTAGGAGGTCCCACAGCTGGGCACACTAGCACTGTAGCCCACAGCTCTCCTGTGGATTGTACAGCAGTGTCCTAGGCTAATTTGCATAAACATGAAGGCTGCTTTTCCTGAAAATACTGAGTCATCAGTTGGGCCTTCAGATGTCTGACAGAGGATTATGATGGGGCAAAAATCTTAACATCTCTGTCATTACATTGGTCTGTCTTTGCTTGTCTATTCACAAAATTTATACACATGTTGATCATTTTGAGAAATATTTTTTTCCAAGACTATTACACAGAGTTGATGGATTATTGTTCAATGGAGGTTGTATGTGCTTGTTTTATCACCTCCTTGTGGGTTTTTTTAGCAGCTAAAGCTTTGAAAATTCTTCAGCCCTATCATAAGACCTAGACCATTTGTGCAACATGATGATGATAACAGCATAAGGAACTCAGCAGTTCCTGTAGTGTCAACTGCTGATTAGATTAGTGTGCAAACCCCCAAGGTCAGCATGCTTACACATGAGTTGGAAAGCATCCTTTTGAAATCATGTCTATCACCAAATGAAAACTACCAAACTATCCCAGCTCACTAGTAGAAGTCTGCAGCTCCTTTGTTTGCTGAGCAACAGGATGATCCCCTTTCAGTCACCACTGTTTAAGCTGAAGTCAGTAGCTCAAGTAGAAGTCCCAGTAAAACCTTGTGTGCCTTGGTTATAATATGTATCTCAGTCTCATTTATATTTTTCCTGTGCCATAAGATCCTACCATCCATAACAGAAGAAGAACATGCAACAGGTCAGGAGAATCTGAACATTTGTGATAAAACATAAAATGGCAGGATCTCTAGAAAACATTGATTATAAGGGAATCTAACAATGAAAATCCTATAATTATAAGGGTTGAGGAAGATATATTCCATAGGATAAATTAATAGTTTGCTATACCAGTTTTGTTTGTGTGTGTGTGGTGGGGGTACTGGAGTTTGAACTCAGGGAGTCATGCTTGCTAGGCAGATATTTACCACCTGAGCCACTGTGCCAGCCCTTTTCTGTTTTGAGTATTTTCAAGATAGAGTCTCATGAAATGCAATCCTCTTGATCTGTGCCTCTGAGTAACTACAATTTTAGAAATGAGCCCTTGGTGCCCAACATTATAGCAATTTTTAAACGTAAAAGACTTTCACTTTTTGTTCATTCAAATGCCCCTAAATTTTTTTTTTAATTGAGTCAAGCATTTAGTGGTCCAGGCATTCAGAGTATTGGACTGCTTAAAATGCACTCGAAAAATAATATCTTTTTGAATAGAATATGTAATATAACACTCAGCATTTTAAAATGCATAGAAAGTTCTAAGGACCTCCTGAGGCCATTTTAATAACTCATTTAATGAAGAACTTTTAAATTACCAAGCTGAGAAGTTGTCTGTCGTTTCATTTATTTGTTCCTCCTAGCAAATGGTCCACATTTTTTAGTTTAAAACAAACAGCACATGATCTCTTGTGGTTCAGTGTATTGGCTGAGCTAAGATGAGTCATTCTCACTTGGGGTTGTCCATGAGTGCCCAGTGATAAGAGGTGTCCATCTAACCCTTATGGCATTTTGTGCATGTGTGTTTGTGACTAAGAATTAAATGTAGGTTGTACACCAGAGTTCCTCAATGTGACCTTATGACATGAGAGTATTGGACTGTGACTTGCTGTATACCAGTAATTCAGATAATCTAGATGAAATGCACAATATCCAAGAAATCCAAAACCTTCCAGACTAAATAGCACTGTGGTAGAAAATCTGAATAGACCTATGTGGTAGTCAATCTTTAATTGTTTTTCAAAATATCTGAAATAGACAATTTAGGATAGAAAAATCCATTTTGGCTCATGTTTTCAGAGGTTGCAGTCCATGTTTGCTTGACTCTGCTTTCTGAACTGTGAAGAGAGAGAATATCATGGTAAAGAGAATGTGGAGGAAAAAAAGCTGCTCATATCATTGTGGTAGGAAAGCAGAGAGTCAGAAAGGAAGAACCTGTTTGCAAGATGTACTCTTCAAAGGCATGCCCCCTCTCAGTGAACTACTTACTCTAACTAGACTACACCTCCTAGTTTTCACCCCCCTCTCCAAATAATGTCATCAACTTATAAATTTCTACTGATTAATCCCCTGATAAGATTATGTTCCTCATGATCCAATTATTTTCCAAAGTCCAATAACTACAACCAACTCTTTCACACATAAGCCTTTTGGGGGGACACTTCATATCCAAACTACTGCAACAGATAACTGTTAAAAATGATTGAAGCAATAATCAAACATCTCCTGACAAAGAAAAGTCCTGGGCCTGATGGTTTCATTGATGAATTCTACAAATATTTAAATGAGAACACCAATAATCCTAAAATGTTTTCCAAAATTTCAAAGAATAAGGAATAATTCTTATTTTTTACTGATACCCAAACCAGTGAAAGGCACTACAAGAAATGAAAACTGGAGGTCAGTTTGCCTTATGAACATTCCTGTCAAAACTCCAAGAACACAGTCACAAATCAAATTCACCAGGCTATTAAATGAATTATATATTACAATCAAGTAGAATTTATTCCTGGAATAAAATAATATTAAAACATAAAAATTAATCATCATAATATACCACACTAGAGGAATGAAGGAATACAATCTTCAGGCACGTAAAAAAAAGTGTTTGGCACAATCCAATGCTATTTCATAATAAAAAGCACTAATCCAACTAAAAAAAAAGGAAATGCCATAATAAGAGCTGTATTTAAATAAAAACACACAGTAAACACCATCCTTGATGGTGAAAAACTGAAGCCTTTTCTTCTACAGTCAGAGAAAAGGCTAGAATGTCTGCTTCTACCATTTCTGTTCAACATAGATTTGAAAGTCCTAATTATAATGATTAGACCAAAAATAGTAAAAGAAGTAACAGAAAACAAAAGAAATAAAAGGCACTTATATTTGAACAAAAACATAAAATTGTCTCTGTTCATGTGTAAAATACTAAATATCACACAGGTAAACTGGCTCAGAACTGTTGGAGCTAATAACTGCAGCAAAATAGTACTGCACAAATGAACAAACAATAATCAGTTCCATTTTATGGCCTAATAGTAAACAATCAAAAGAAAAATTAGAAAGTATTTTGTTTTAAGATAGCAAGAAGAAGACACCAATAACTTAGCCAAAAAGATAAAAGACATGAAATGAAAACTGTGAAACGTTTTTGGAAGAAATTAAAGAAGACCTACATGACTACAATGACATTAATTGTTCATAGTTGGAAAGAGTTAACATCTTTAAGGTGTCAACAATATCCTAAGTGATCTGCTGATTCAATTCAATCCCTACCGAAATCTCAATGGCATTTCTTGCAGAAATAAAAAACAAAAATACTAAAATTACTATACAACCTCATGAGATTCTTAATTGGCAAAACGATTTTGAAAAAATCAAAACAAAGGAAAAGCTCACACTTTCTTATTTCAAAATTTACTGCAATTCTATAATAATACAATTAATGTGGTATTGGCATAAAATAGATATTTAGACAAATGGAATAGAATAAAGAGTCCACAAATAAACCCTGGCATTTGAAGTCAACAAGTCATTTAATCAAGCAAAAATGTGAATCAATTCAGCTTCTGTGTTGAGAAAACTAGATATTTATGTGCAGAAAAATGAAGTCACAGCCTTAACACCATATGCAATAAATAAATAAATAAATAAAAATTGACCCACGATGTAAATGTAAGACATAAAACTTTAAAACTCTTAATAGAACTCATTGGGCAAAACCTTGCAATACTGGATTTGGCAGTGAGTTCTTGGTAATAGCACCAAAAGCACAGGAAACAATAGAAAAAAAAGACAACTTGAGACTTGATAAATTTTAAAAAGCATGTTCATCAAAAGACACTCTCACCTGGTAGAGTGGCTCAAGACTTAAGACCATCTGCCTAGTAAGTGTGAGGCCCTGAGTTCAAACACCAGTACCACCAAAAGAAAAAAATGACACACTTAACAGAATAAAAAGGCAACCCACAGAAATGACCACCATGGATAACATTTGTGAATCACATAAATGAAAAGGGATTGGTGGAAAGTATATGGAAACCTTCTAAATATCAACAACAAAAAAATCCCAAGTACCACTTCATGATAAAGGCTTTAAGAAAAGTAGGAATAGAAGGAACATACCTCAACATTATAAAGGTTATATATGACAAACCTATAGACAACATCATACTTATACTTAATGGAGAAAAAATGAAACCATTTCCCCTAAAACTAGGAATGAGATAAGGGTGCCCACTCTCCATACTCCTATTAAACACAGTCCTGGAGTTCTTAATCAGAACAATAAGGCAAGAAGAAGTAATAAAAGTAATACAAACAGGTAAAGAAACTGTCAAAATATCCCTATTTGCAGATGACATGATCCTGTATCTCAAAGACCCAAAAAACTATAAACTGAAACTCCTAGACACCATAAACTGCTTCAGCAATGTGGCGGGATACAAAATCTACTTACAAAAATCAGTAGCCTTTCTATATACCAACAATGAACAAATTGAGAAAGAATATATGAAAACAATTCCATTTACAATAGCCTCAAAAATAAATCAAATACCTAGGAGTAAATTTAACAAAGGATGTGAATGACCTCTACAAAGAGAAATACAAACCTCTGAAGAAGACTACAGAGTTGAAAGATCTCCCGTGCTAATGGATTGATAGACTCAACATAGTAAAAACGGCTATACTACCAAAAGCAATCTACATGTTCAACACAATTCCCATCAAAATCCCAATGACATTCATGACATACATTGAAAAAATCTACCCTAAAGTTCATTTGGAAACAAAAGAGACCACAAATAGCCAAGGCAATACTCAGCAAAAAAAGCAATGCTGGAGGTATCACAATACCTGACTTCAAACTATATTACAGAGCCATAGCCATAAAAACTGTATGGTACTGGCACAAAAATCAGTGTGAAGACAAGTGGAACAGAATAAAGTACCTGGATATAAATCTACACAGCTATGCCCACCTTAGTTTTAACAAAGGTTATAAAAACATACAATGGAAAATAGCTTCTTCAACAAATGTTGCTGAGAAAAGTGGTTATCTGCCTTAAAAAAACTGAAACTAGATCCATGCCTATCACCCTGTACTAGTATCAACTCAAAGTGGATTAAAGACCTTAACATCAGACAGGAAACTCTGAAGTTAGTACTGGAAAGAGCAGGGAATACACTTGAAGTAGGTATAGGCAAAGAATTCCTCAGTAGAAATCCAGCAGCCCAGCAAGTAAGAGAAAGGATGGAAAAATAGGAAAACATGAAATTAAAAAGCTTCTGCACAACAAAAGAAATGGTCTCTCAACTGAAGAGACCACCCAAGAGTGGGAGAAAATATTTGCTAGCTACACATTATACAAAGGACTGATAACCAGAATATACAGGGAGCTCTAAAAACTAAACTCCTCCAAAATTAATGAACCAATAAAGAAATGGGCAACTGAAATAAACAGAAATTTTTTTAAAGGAAGAAGTCCAAATGGCTAAAAAACACAGGAAAAAATGCTCACCATCCCTGGCCATGAAGGAAATGCAAAGCAAAATCACATTAAGATTCCACCTCACTCTTGTTATAATAGCTATCATCAAAAACACTACCAAAAACAAATGTTGATCAGGATGTGATGAAAAAGGAACCCTCATATACTGCTGGTGGAAATGTAAGCTAGTACAATCACTTGGGAAGACATTATGGAAGCTTCTTAAAAAACTAAACATATATCTGCCATATAATCCAGCAATCCTACTCCTAGGGATATACTCAAAGGAATGGAATTGTTCAAGTTATTCCAAAGGCATCTGCACACCCATATTTATTGCAGCACTATTCACAATAGCTAAGTTATGGAAACAACCAAGATGCCCCACTGCCAATGACTGGATTAAGAAAATGTATTTATATGAAATGGAAATTTTACTCAGCCACAAAGAAGAATGAAATTTTGTCATTCACAAGTAAACAGATGGAACTGGAGAACATCATCTTAAGCGAGGTTAGCCAGGCTCAGAAGGCCAAAAATCATGTTGCCCCTCATATCAGGATTATAGACCTAAAACAAATGCAGTAATATTATTGGACATGGGTCACACACAGAAGGGAAAACACATACAGGAGGACTACGGAAAGGGAAGAAAACCTAAAATTTGAAAGTGTTTCTTGTACCCAGTGTAGAGGAGTGAATAAAGTAATCTTAAACTGGCAGAGGCCACTATGGGAATGGGACTAGGAAATAGTGAAGAGGTCTGGTGGAGATGAAACAATGTGGGTTCCAATACATGTCTGTGGAAACAATGCTAGGAATCTCTCTGTATAGCTATCTTTATCTTGAGCTAGCAGCAATGCTATGTCTTTCTTATTTTCTCATGTTTTCTCTTTAACAAAATTGAAGAACAGGTTCTGCTTGGAAGCAAGGAGGAGGGGAGGGAGAGGGAGATGGGGTGCACGGGGGAAAAGGTGGCTCAAACAATGTATATACATATGAATAAATGTATAAACAATTTAAAAATAAATAAATAAATCTCAAATCATCCAATTTAAAAATGGATAAAAGACTTAAATAGATATTTCTCCAAAGAAGATGTATAAATGGCTAGTAAGCATATGAACAATAACACTTTCTATCTTGATGATGGAAATTAAACTACAATGAGATAACTCCTTATCCACATTAGGATGACTACTATCCAAAACAAAACCAGGCATTACAAATGGTGAAGCTGTGGAGAAATAGGCAACTTGTGCACATAGTGTTAGGTATATACCATGGTTCAGATACTGTAAAAACCAATGCAGCAGTTTCTCCAAAAAATTAAAATAGAATAACCATGTCATCTAACAGAAATTCTACTTCTGAGCATATAACCAGAAGAACTGAATGTGTGTGTACTCTAATACTCATAGCGTCATTATTCACTATAGATAAAAGTAGAAATAACCATAGAAATGGAGTACTTATCAGTTTTAAAAAGGAAGGTAATGCTAACTTTTGCTTCAGCATGGTTGGAACGTGCAGACATTACACTAAGTGAAGGAAGTCAGCCCAAAAAAGACAAGTACTGTATAATTATGCTTATCTGAGGAAGGTCAAATAGTCAAAATCATAGAGACAAAATGTAGAATGGTACTTGTCTGAGGATAGCAAGAAGGGGCGAGGTTGTAGACCACTTTTCATCACTGTGAAAACATACCTGAGAGAAACAATTTAAAAGGTAGAAATGTTATTTTTGGCTCATGGTTTCAGTCAGTGGTTTGCTTGCTCCATTGCTATGCACCTGTGGTGGCAATGATGTTACGGTGTGATAGAGAAGGCTGCTCACTTCTTATCAGCCAGGGAGCAGGTAGATATATGTTAGATAGGTAGATAGATAGATAGATACATACATGCATGCATGCATACATATACACAAACATACATACATACGTAAAGGGGCAGAAAAATCAATCTTTTGCCACTTGAAGATTAAAGGAAGTCTATTCTTTTATCAGAAATTGTCCGTCCCCCCCAAGGCCTTTGGTTAATTACCTCCTAATAAACCATTAAACACTTTTACATTATAAATTGGTCCTTCCAATTACCCAGTTCAAAATTTTTCAGCAATAGTTTCCAAAATATAATCACCTAACTAGCAGCATTAGCATCACTTGTGAACTTGTCAGAGATAAAAATTTTTAGGCTCTGTCCCTGAATTACTAATAAGGATCTGAGGAACAAGACCGAGCAATGTGTTTAAGCCAGCGAAATAATAATGCTTGACACAATTCTACAATGTCTTTTCTTTGGGGGGAGTTGATTGAGGTTTGAACCCAGGGCCTCTTGTTTACTAGGTAAGTGATCTACCACTTGAGCTATACTTCCCATCCCTTTTTCCACTTACTGAACAGAAAAAAAAATTAGCAGATGATATGTCATAATGTCCTTGATACTTATGTAAGATATAGACCCTGGTACTTTGCAACCCAGATTAATTCAATAAGGCATGGAATATGCACTTTCATCCATCATTCTAGATTGTCAAGCCCTAAATGATAATTTGACTGCTTGTAACTTAAAATGTATATCACCCCACAACACCTTTCTCACTGAACTAAATTCAGGTCTTTGTATCTCCCTTGCTCAGAATGGTCTTTAGTCAAATATGTCTTTCTCCTTTATTTTAATAGGGTCTCAATTCAAAAATCACTTTAAAAATAAAATTTCTCAGTAAACCCTATAAAAACATAAGATCCTCATTTTCTCTGACCTTATTTTTCCTCACAACATTTATTACTATATATATATATATATATGTGTATATAAACTTGCTTATTTATATATTCCATTGGCATCTGTCAATATGAAGAAACATATGGTTTGAAGAAGTACTATCAATATTTAAATACTGTTAATCTGAAAACATCTTAGATGGTAAGAAATGTCTATAAAAAAGTAGTCAGGATATATAAGACATAGTGAAGAAATAATTAAAATGTACATTTCTATTCTCACATAGACCTTGCCAAACTGAATTAAACAGTAGAATGTAATGAGTGAGGTTAATCCAGCATACTGGCATGCAATTAGTAATGTTCTATAACTGAACACCAATGTAATGAAAAAAAAAGAAATAAAATAACTTTACTTTAGACTAATGCCCCTATAGAACATGTAGAGAAAGAAATTGATATAAAGCTAGAAAGGAGATAGGACAAGAATTTATGGCTATTTTAGTAGTACAAACAAGGAACTCAAATCTCTCATTGAATTACAGGATTATTGGTAGATGCACAAAAAATAAAACAGTTTGGAAAAAAGTGCTAAGGATTTGAAGACCACTGAATTTGGTACCAGTGTCATGGTATTATTAGGGCAAATATAAAAAATAAAAAGGCATCTGACATTTTCAAATTAGGATATTTCATTTATTTTTCTTCTTCCCAGGTTTGTTTTCATGTCATCTAAAACCTGTGTACTCAACTGTCTGATAAAATCTTACATAAATAGATGAACATTTCAGTCAACTCAGTATATATCTTTGGTAAGGCAATTTAGAAAACTGTCAGATGCCTTGGATAGAAAACTTGAATGAATGATGAAAATAACAGGAAGTTGGTATCCTGCCAAAATTACTCTCATGAGAAACAAGTACCTTACTGATTAAAACAAATAAGTAAAGAAACCTCTATGTGAAAGATGTCATAATTTGGACGTAAAGTGTTCCCCAAGGCATATGTAGTGAAAGGCTTAGTCTCCAGCTTGGAGCGCTTGGACGATGATGGAACCTTTAAGAGAAGAAGCCTGGTGGGAAGTCTAGGGTCATTTGGTGCAATCTTCTAAGGAGATACTGGGAATCTAGTCCCTTCCTATCTCTCCTTTTGCTTTCTGGCCTCCATGAGGTAGCAACTTTCTCTACATGTGAGTCAAGATGCTCTTGACTCAACTCAGGCCCAAGAACAATGGCACAAATTGAGCATGGCTTAAATTCTCCAACACTGTAACAAAAATAAACTGTCCTCCTGTATTTTTTTCATTTTCTGACTACACTGGGGATTGAATTCAGGTCATTGCATTTGTTAGGCAAGTGCTCTATCATGTGAGTCCTGCTCTCCAGTCTATTTGCTTAGAGTTTGTTTTTCAAATAGTGTTTCACATTTTTGCCTTGGAATGTGATCCTCCTGCCTCTCTGAGTCCCTAGGATTATAAGCATTTACCACCATGCATGATAAGATTTCCTCATTTTAAGTTGATTATCTCAGGTATTTCATTATTTGAAATGGACAGCTAAGTAACAAAAAAATGGAAAATATGTATGGTAGTATGAAGTATGGAAGTTTAAATACACAGAAGAAGTCATTTCTGTATGTTAATCAATTAATTCACTCTCCTTTCTTCTTTTCAGAAAAGTCAAGGTTCTAGTTGAGTATTTGGAATTGGCTGGTGACAATCACTGAGAACTTACAACTGTGGCTCCCTATTGCTTATGTGGTTGAATAAACATGTTTTATACTTAACAATGATAGCATAATTACTAAATGAAGAATAGATTATAATATAGTCTAAACTTAATGACTGGAGGTTTGTGTGGTTAGATGAACCTCACTATTTGTTCACTGACCAATTTCACCGTATATGCTTGAATGGCACTTTTTCGCCTTTTCTTTTCATTGCACATTTTGAGTGAGAACTATCTATTTTGATTACATTCTATATATAAATGCAAATTTGCACCAAATGCATTCACCAGAGAAAGAATTTCTAAATTGTGCAATTAAAATTCATTGGAACTAATATGAACACCTACCTTTTTATGCTAATGCTATTGTAGATTATTTGGCATTTGATGAAAATTAGTGGCCACTACATTACCATGGAGGATCTTTTAATATATAACTTCTGATATAACAGCAGATAATGTCTTTTGTCATCTTACATGATCACATACTCTTGCTGTGTAGATTTAATAACAGTCTCATGTTGGTGATGAGTAATTGCTTAATTATAACTGTAATCATTTATATATGTCTAATGTAGAAAGTGACAGAATGTCATTTTACTTTGCTGAGTGTTAAGCCTAATACTCAGTCCTACTGAGTGACTCAGTTGTCATTTCTAAAGCCATTAATACCACGGGAGGGAATACAAGCTCATCAATACTGTGGGGACACTGCAAATACGTTGACCATTAATGTGAAGACAATATGGAAAGGTTAATTAAATAGCCATGAGAAAAATTAGGTTATGGGTAGACTGTTTATGAAATGACAATAAATCTTATACCTGGCTGTATTTAAATTTTAAAATATTTATATCATTCATCTCCACATCAAGGTTTCAAAGTATTAATATGTACATATATGTTATATACATATACAAACATATTTATAGGTACACATATACAAATATATACATATACTTGCCTATATAATAAATATATACCTACTGGTTTGTGTTACTAATAATAAATTAAATGTCAAATTAGATTTTAAAATCTGTTACATTGGCCAAATGAGATAAATTAAAACAGCATACAAATATTTCTTTCTCATAAATCAATGTCTAAGATAATTGTAGTCTACCATTCATATTTGAAAGTTTATTTTGACATCTGATAGTCATTTATTGTTATATACTTTATTTTTGTAGTATTTATAGATGAAGCAATTTAATAATAGAGTTTTTAAAATTCATTTATTCATATGTGCATACATTGTTTGGGCCATTTCTCCACAGAGCCCCCCGCCCCTTCCATCTCCCTCCTACCTCTCCTCACTTCCTGGCAGAACCTATTCCGCCCTTTCCTCCAATTTTATTGAAGAGAAGATAAGCAATAATAAAAAAGACAAAGCATTTTTGCTAGTTGAGATAAGAAGGATAGCTATACAGAGAGTTTCCTATCATTGCTTCCGTGCACAAGTGTGTTACAACCCAAATTGATTCATCTCTACCTGACCTTTTCACTAGTTCCTGATCACCTTCCATATTGACATCTGTCACTTTAAGGTTTCTGTATTAGCTCCTCTGTAGTGGGGATATCAAACATTTTCATGTTTTGGGTTTCTGACTTATCCCCATACCACCTGTATGTGCTCTCCCCTTAGCATGTGACCCAAGTCCAAAAACATTGCTGTATTTGCCCTAGATCTAAAGTCTGCATACAAGGGAGAATATATGATTTTTGGTCTTCTGAGCCTGGCTAACCTCGCTCAGAATGATGTTCTCCAAGTCCATCCATTTACTTGAGAATGATAATATTTCATTCTTATTCATGGCTGAGCAAAACTCCATTGTGTATGCATACCATATTTTCTTAATCCGTTTGTCTGTAGTGGGGCATCTTGGCTGTTTCCATAACTTGGCTATTGTAAATAGTGCTGCAGTAAACATGGCTGTACAGGTGCCTCTGGAGTAACCTGTGTTGCATTCCTTTGGGTATATCCCCAGGAGTGGAATTGTTGGATCATATGGCAGATCTATGTTTAGATTTTTAAGAAACCTCCATATTATTTTCCAGAGCAGTTGCACTAGCTTACATTCCCACCATCAGTGTATGAGGATTCCTTTTCCCCCACATCCTCACCAACACCTGTTGGTGGTGGTGTTTTTGATGATAGCTATTCTAACAGGAGTGAAGTGGAACTTTAATGTGGTTTTGATTTTCATTCCCTTTATGGCGAGAGATGGTGAGCATTTTTTCATGTGTTTTTTCGCCATGTGAACTTCTTCTTTTGAAAAAGTTCTGTTTAGTTCACTTGCCCATTTCTTTATTGGTTTATTGATTTGGGGACAGTTTAGTTTTTTAAGTTCCCTGTATATTCTTGTTATCAGTCCTTTGTCTGATATATAACTGGCAAATATTTTCTTCCACTCTGTGGTTGGTCTTTTTCAGTTTAGAAACCATTACTTTTGTTGTGAAGAAGCTTTTTAATTTTATGAAGTCCCATCTGTCCATCCTTTCTCTTAGTTGCTGAGCTGCTGGGGTTCTACTGAGGAAGTTCTTGCCTATACCTATTACTTCCAGAGTATTCCCAGCTCTCTCCTGTACTAACTTCAGAGTTTCACGTCTGATACCCAAAAATCTCTGGTCCTTGATCCATTTGAGTTGATACTATTATAAGGTGATAAACATGGATCTAGTTTCAGGTTTTTGCAGATGGATAACCACTTTTCCCAGCAACAATTATTGAAGATGCTATGTATTTTCCATGGTATATTTTTGGCACTCTGGTCAAAAATAAAGTGGGCAGAGCTGTGTGGATTCATTTCTGCATCTTCTGTTCTGTTCCACTGGTCTTCATGTCTGTTTTTGTGCTAGTACAATGCTGTTTTTATTGCTATTGCTTTGTAATATAGTTAGAAGACGGGTATTGTGATACCTCCAGCATTGCTCTTTTTGCTGAGTATTACCATGGCTATTTGTGGTTTCTTGTGTTTACAAATGAAATTTAGGGTAGATTTTTCAATCTCTCTGATGAATGTAATTGGGATTTTGATGGGAATTGTGTTAAACATTTAGATTGCTTTTGGAAGTATAGCCATTTTTACTAGGTTGATTCTACCAATCCATGAGCATGGGAGATCTTTCTACCTTCTGTAGCTTTCCTCAATCTCTTTCTTCAGGAGTTTGTAGTTCTCCTTGTAGAGGTCATTCACCTCATTTGTTAAGTTTACTCCTAGGTATTTGATTTTTTTTTTTGCTCCTGTTGTAAATGGAATTATGTCCATATATTCTTTCTCAATTTATTTGTTATTGGTGTATAGAAAAGCTAAGAATTTTTGTAAGGTGATTTTGTATCCTGCCACCTTGCTGTAGCTGTTTTTGGTGTCTAGGAGTTTTTGGGATCTTTAAGGTATAGGATCATGTCATCTGCAAATAAGCATATTTTGACAGTTTCTTTACCTATTTGTATTCCTTTTATTTCTTCTTCTTGCCTAATTGCTCAGGCTAGGAATTCAGTACTGTGTTGAATAGGAGTGGGGATAGTGGGCACCCTTGTCTTATTCCTGATTTTAGGGGAAATGGTTTCAGTTTTTCTCCATTAAGTATGATGTTGGCTATAGGTTTGTCATATATAGTCTTTACAATGTTGAAGTGCTTTTCTTCTATGCCTAGTCCTTTTTGAGCTTTTATCATGAAGTGGTGTTGGATCTTGCCAAAGGTTTTCTGCATCTATTGAGGTGATCAAGTGGGTTTTGTCTTTGCTTCTATTAATGTGCTATATTACATATATAGATATGCATATGTTGACCTGCCCCTGCATTCCTGGGATGAGCCTACTTGGTTATGGTGGATAATCTTTCTGATGTGTTGTTGGACTGAGTTTACCATTATTTTATTGAGGATTTTTCATTGATGTTCATTAAGGAAATTGGACTATAGTTGTCCTTTTGGAGGTGTCTTTGCCTGGTTTTGTAATGAGTGTAATACTGGATTCATAAAATGTGTTAGACAGTTTTCCTTCCCTTTCTATTTCATGGAACAGTTTAAGGAGGGTTGGTATTACTTCTTTAAATGTCTGAAAGAATTCAGCAGAGAATCCATCAGATACTGGACTTTTCTTTTTTGGGAGACTTTTTATTGCTGCTTCAATTTCATTTTGTGTTATATATCTCTTCAGGTGATTAATGTCCTCTTGGTTCAGTTTTGGATGATTGTATGTATCTAGTAATTTGTGTATTTCTTCAAGATTTTCAAATTTATTAGAATATAGGTTCTCAAGTATTCTCTGATGATTTCCTGGATTTTTATGGTGTTTGTTGTTATCTCCCCTTTTGCATTTCTGTTTTTACTGACTTGGGTTTTTTTCTCTCCTGATTTTAGTCAGGTTTGCCAAAGGTCTGTCAATCTTATTTATTTTTTCAAAGAACCAGCTTTTTGTTTCATTGATTCTTTGTATTTTTTTTTGTTTCTATTTCATTAATTTTGGCCCTTATTTTTATTATCTCTCTCCTTCTTCTTGCTTTGGGATTTGCTTGTTCTTGTTTTTCTAAGATTTTGAGATGTATCATTAGGTCATTGATTTGGGATCTTTCAGTCTTTTTAATATATGCACTCATGGCTATAAACTTTCCTCTCAGGACTGCCTTTGCTATGTCCCATAGGTTCTGGTAGGTTGTATTTTCATTTTCATTAACTTCCAGGAACCTTTTAATTTCCTCTTTTATTTCATCAATGCAATGACTCACTGATCATTGAGAAATGTGTTGCTCAGCTTCCAATTGTTTGCATGTTTTTTACTGTTCTTTTTGTTTTTGAGTTTAAATTTTAATGCATTGTGATCATAGAATGCATGGGATTATTTCTACTTTCTTATATTTGCTGAGGCTTCCTTTGTGCGCTAACATACAATCAGTTTTGGAGACGGATCCATGTGCCACTGAGAAGAATGTATACTGTGCAGAAGTTCGATGAAATATTCTGTAGACATCAGTTAGGTTTGTTTGATCTATGGTATGATTTAGTTCTAGAATTGTTTATTGATTTTTTGTTTGGATGACATATCTATTGGTGATAAGGGGGTATTAAAGTCTCCCACTACCACTGTGTTGGAGTCTGTATATGTTTTTAGGCCCTTCAGAGTCTGTTTGATGAAACTGGGTGCATTGACCTTGGGTGCATATAAATTGATAATTTTTATTTCTTTTTGGTTTAACTTTTAGTAGTATGGAGTGTCCTTCTTTATCTTGTTTGATCAATGTAAGTTTGAAGTCTACTTTGTCTGAGATAATTATTGCTACTCCTGCCTGTCTTTGGGGGCCATAGGCTTAGTAAATCTTTCTCCAGCCCTTCACCCTAAGCCAGTGCTTGTTTCTGTCGATAAGATGGATCTCCTGTTGCAACAGATTGTTGGCTATTCTTTTTTAATCCAGTTTGCCAATCAGTGTCTTTTGAATTAAGTCTGTTAACATTCAGTGTTAGTATTGATAGGTATGTCATGATTCCTGACATTTAGTTGTCTTTGTTGTTTAAGGGTTTCATTGTGTGGAGTTAAGACAATGTTACTCTCTACTTTCTTCTCCTGTGGTTTGATAGTGCCTATTCTTTCATAGTTTTGTATGCTTTCATTTTCTGTGTGCAGGATCCCTTGAAGAATCTTTTGTAGTGGTGGCTTGGTGATCATATATTGTTTTAGTTTCTTCTTGTCATGGAAGACTTTTAATGCTCCATATATTTTGAATAATAGTTTTGTTGGGTAGAGTATTCTAGGGTTGAAGTTATTTCATTCAGTGCCTGGAAAACCTCACTCCATGCTCTTCTTGCTTTTAAGGTTTCCAATGAGGAGTCTGTTGTGATTTTGATGGTTTACCTTTGAATGTTATTTGTTCTTTCTCTCTTACAACCATCAATATTCTTTCTCTATTCTCAGTGATTGTTGTTTTAATGATAATATGTCGTGGGGTAGTTCTATTTTGGTCAGGTCTGTTCGGTGTTCTGGAAGCTTCCTGTACCTGAATGGACATAGTTTTCTCTAGATTTGGGAAATTTTCTGTTAGTATTTTGTTGAATATATTATGAATGCCTTTTGATTGCACCTCTTCTCCTTCTTCAATGCCCATGAATCTCAGGTTTGATCTTTTATGGAGTCTATAAATTCTTGCATATTCCTTTCACAGGTCTTGAGTTGTTTGACTAATAGTTCTTCAGGTTTTTCTTTAATTTCCATTTCATCTTCAAGTTCTGAGATTCTGTCTACTGCTTGTTCTAGTCTGTTGGAGGGGCCTTCCACTGTGTTTTGTATTTCTGTTTCATTCTTTATTCTGAGGTTTCCATACATGTGTAACTTCCTCTTCAATATTGTCAATTATCATCTTTGATTCATTTATCTCTCTATTTATACTGTTCTCTGTTTCACTTTGGTATTTATTTAGGGATCCTATGAGTTCATTTATTTGTTTTTGTGTCTTCTCCCATTCTTTATTTTTGTTGTCTTGGAATTTCTTAAGTGCCTCTTGTACATTTTGATTGACCATGTCTAGTAACTTCTGCATGAAATTCTCAGTGATTACTTGAAGGATTTCTTCTTTCAGAGTGAGTTCTTTTGGGCTTTGTTGGGTTCCTTAGCATATTTTATCTTTGTTTTGTTTGAATCTGGAAATGGTTATCCATTTTCTTCATTTCCTTCTGATTCCTGTATTAATTTATTTTCAGGAGGGGGAGAGTGGTTTCCATCCCTTTTTCATCTTCCCATCACTCCATTTGGTACTGTGTAACTATGTTCTTAAGAGGTGGTTTTAGTCACCTGTTTTCTTTCCCTTGGTTTAATTTTGTTTTGTGGGTGTGTTGGGTTTTAGGATATTGTATGTATGCTCTTTCTGTCCCTGGTCTGTGTGTAATTTAGTATTAGCTAACTCACAATAGTAAAACTAATAAAACAAAGAAAGAAAGAAAAAACAAAGAAGAAAACCAAAGAAATCAATAGGGAGAGGCAGTGGAGAAACAATCAGGGAACAAAACAAAGATAAAAAAATTCAATAGAATTTCAGTCTTAGTAGTTCTGGTGTTACTTCTTCAGCATGCAGTCCTGGTGTTGGTATTTAGGCAGAATCTCTTTCTAAGTCTCACTGGGTTATTGGGGAGACTTGCCAGTTTTTTTCCTGTCTTTCAGTGGCAACTGCTTAGTCAGCATCTCTGTCAGTGAGGTGTGGCTTGTCCTCAGTTTCTGGAGATCAGCTCTGTGGCCCACCAGCCATCCTGCTTTGGAGTTGGGTTTTCACTGTGTTAGTTTATTGGGGGCTTCTTTCTTTGCCTTATCTCCTTTCTGTTGGCCTGCTGGATGTCTCCCAAGGAGGTTTAGTGTTGGTGTCTGGAGATGCAGGAGGCCTCCTGTTTTCTGTGTAACATGGCATGGAGAAGCTTTGTATGGCCAGGGGACTGAGGATGTCAAAGTTTTGATTCTTCTTTGTGCTTTTTTCTGCCAAGTGTGGCTCCAGCGTCTCAACAGGATTTTTGATTTACAGTACTTACACTGTCTGCATTCTAGTCACCATTTTAGTTCCCTCCTAGTAGAGTATTTTTTAAGTTTTTCTCTTTTTTATTGTCATGCTTAGGATTGAGCTCAGGGCCTTAGGTTTGCTAGGCAAGCACTTTAGCATTGAGCTGCACTCCCAACCTTAGATTACTATTAATAGGAATTTCTTTTAAAAAAGGAATTCCAGTAATTTAGTTTAAATAGATACTTTGATTTAAACATTTCCCAATGTGTGCATGTATATCCCATAGTCTTCCATAATTATTGTATATCTATTTAAATTAATTTAAACAAATTTTAATTTGATAACTTTCTGAAATGCATTTCCTTCTACATAGCAACTTCAGTGCATTTGAATTTTTATACAGCCTTCCTCATTTAGTAACAGATGCAAACACCTTGTCTTTACATCTTGTCCTTTATCTAATCAATGTGGTTCATGATCTGTCCCCAAAATTATTTTCCTTATTATTTATTGAATGTTATTAATTTACTTATTAGCTAAATTTACTAATTTTATTGTTAAGTAACTATGAAAATGATGTAACATTATATTAAAACATAGATCAAAAATATCTACAGTCCTCATTCCCAATTTCCTTAGTATTTATTTTAGACAATGAATTTTAACATACCAATAAAGTGTCAGTTCTTTTTCTTAGACTTTCAAATATATATTGAATTACTAATTACTTAAATATGCAATAATTGGTATTACATAATTATATTAGTCACCTAAATTGCTCTTGGAACTTTATTATCCAAATACCTCACTATATTTGTATGCTATCCATTGTTTAAAGTATTAAATTAATCTACTGTTTTTATAACTTGAAAGATTATTTAAGATTTGTAAGTCGTTAGACTACTCCTTCTAAGAGTTTTTTTTTCTTCTTATGCTAATTATGTTTGAACTAATTAAACTCTTGTAAGAATTTTGAATTAAGCTCTGTTTATGAATTAGTATCAATAACAACATGGCAAAATATGGTTGTTAATAGACAAACATGAGATCTAAATCTCAAAATATTTAATATATAAGCTTGGTAGTATACTTCATGATAGAACATGTGCTTTGTATGCACAAGACCCTAGTAGATTCTATCCTCACTACTTAAATATATATATATATATATTATATATATATATATATTATATATATATATATCTTTTATATATAAAAGAATATAGAAAAGCCAGCAGAGATAGAAGTACAAATTAGCATGCAGTCCCTGATGACAGGCCACTGTCAGGCCAGGTTCCCTGCTGAAGGGACTCACGATGAGAGCACTCCTGGCCCAGGTGTCTCACTGGGCAGGGTTCAGTGACACCTCAGAACCTGCTCTCTGCACCTCCAAGCCTGTCTCTCACTGCATGGTTGGGCTGCCCAAGGCAGTGGGAAAGGTACATGCAGTGGGGCTGAGGGGAGGAGAGGACAAGAAGACTGCTTGGTCCTCGTGCCAGAGCCGGGGCTGTGGAGCTGCTGGTCCTATGAGATGCTACGGTTTGTTCAGCCTGGGGTTACACTTCCCCAGAGGACAAGGAAGAAAGCTGCCCATGTGCTTTGAGAGGAGTGGCTTCTTTTGGGGCCACTTCCATATGGCCACTAATGACAAGGACAGCAATGCTAGGGATGGGCGGGAAGTGGAGCTCCTAGGATGTAAAGGGACAGCAGCCATGGAGAAAGGTGGGATTTTTCCTTATGAAAAAAAATCCCATCTCCCCACCTCCTTCACCCTGTCACACCTTCCCACCCCTCCCCTACAGGGAGCTGCCCGCCTGTCCACAGCTGGGGACTTGGAGAGAGATGGAGAAGAAATGTCAACAAATTCACACACAGGGCGTGGCTCAGGAAACTGGCACACAGGACAAAAGGAAAGATCCCAAACTTTCCTTAGAAGAGCCAGGACCTGCCTGGAGCTGCTCCCCTTCCCAGAGGAAAGGCAGGAAAAGGCCCCATGGGGAGAGAGAGTCAGGAGCATTTCCAGACACACACAGCCAGGGTCCGCCCGAAGTACAGGTAGAGGAGGTTCTTCACCTCATGAGTGATAGAAATATATATATATATATATATATATATATTTATTTTCAGTGTGAAGGTAGTCTTTGTTCTCACAGCTGGCTTCTGTATATATTGCTTCTCAAGTGGCAGCCATGTAAAGAATAATTACCAAATAAATACCGAGTAGCTATTAAATAAAAAAGGCATTTGGCAATGCTGAAAATTCTCTGGAAAACAGCAAATCCACCTTTTGTAACTAGATTTTTCATTCCATAGTTTTTCTTATTAAATACTGAGTAAAGAATGTCTTAAATTCATTTTCATGAATTATCCATCCTCTGGAATATGCCAGGGTTATTTTCAGAGACAGATCATCAAGTAGCTAACTATTAGAAAACAGGATCATGAATTGGCAATTTAATGCAAAGTTTAATTAGGAGAAACAGGTATAGAATAATGACAAGTGGATTAAAATTGAATTCTATTTGCTTTATTCACACACATACACACACACATATATATATATAAATATATATATATATTTGCACCTATGCAAACTCCATTTTAACAAAAAGAAATTTTTACATTTGTTTATACATTAACTTAAACCACATTTATTTAATTTCTAGATTAAAATGCAAAGCACACATGTGCATGAATTCATGTGTGTGTATATAATCTACAAGTGTCTCACTATATTCAGAGATCTATTTTGAGGTGACAGCTTTTCTTTCATAAGACTGTATGTTTTCTTAAAGATTTGAGTCTTTTAAAGATAACTGAACCTAAAAGCATTCCTCTCAGCATGGATTTCACTGTTTAATAAGTTTATGTAGTGTTCTTTTCATTGCTTTCTAGAAGTTTTAAATTCTCATTTCTGCCTCTACTTATTTTTATCACTCTACTCTGAATAGCTCTTGTGAATGCATCTGTTTTTTTTTTTTTTTTGGTTTATTTATTCATCTATTCACATGTGCATACATTGTTTAGGCCACTTCTCCCACCTGACCCCACCCACTTTCTTTCCCCCTGACACCCCTCACTTCCAGGCAGAACCTGTTCTGACCTCTTCTCCAGTTTTGTTGAAGAGAAGACATAAGCAATAATAAGAAAGATATAGTGTTTTTTCTAGTTGAGATAAGGATAACTATACATAGAGATTCCTAGTGTTAAATTCTTTTTTGACTTTTGCTTTGTTCTAAGGCAATGATTCACAAAACTTGTGAGACATCACAAGCATCCTAAGGTCTTGTTCAAATGTGATTACGAGGCCCACTCATAGAGTTATAATTGACTGGACTTTAGGTTGAGGTCCAGTAACTTACCTTCTGACAATTTCCCAGGTTTTCTAATGCTCCTGAATGAAGGACTCTATTTTGAAAACCATCACTGAGCAATTGTATAGCATTTATTTCTTAACTTGTTAGTAAATGTTTTGTTTGGTTGGTTTGGTTATTTTTTACTATTGATTTCTTAGTGTTTTGAAATTTGATCAGAAAATGGAGCTTATGCTATGTGGGACTAAGGAACACATGACAGCTGGTTCCTAACTATGCCATCTATGTATAGTAGATCTAACTTTATTCTTTTCTGTCACAGAATAGTACATTGGATTTATCAATGACCTCAGTTAGTTGAAGAATCAGTGGCTATATTTTGTTAGCTATAGGTCTGATATGTAGTTGCTTGACTTCTGATTTAAATCCAGAATTGAATACTAATTAAATGAAAGCACTGAGAAATGATTACAGATAATCTTCCAGAACTTCCTGATATCACACAACAATCACATAATTTTCATAGTAAATTGTCAGTATACACTTGTTCTATTTTCACAAAGATGCACAGTTTTGTTATTTTTTTGTTAAAATGGGTGTTCAGAATTCATGTATTTAAATTTTGGTTTTCTGAAAGCATTTTTTACTGCTTCTTTTTTCCTTTTCAAATGGCAATGCAATGCATGCTGCCTAGCAAACACGCAATTTATTTTATTTATATTGAGCCATCTGTTTGCTGGACAGTTTGTGGTTTTCTTTCCCCACTACTAGCATATCTATCAAAAGGATTTTTTTTCACAAGCCTCTCTTGAAAGCACTGCCAATTAGTTTTAACTTCACAAAATGAATGACAACCTGATGAATGCTATCTCAGAACACATCATTACTTGAAAATTTGGCAGTTATAAAGGAATTCACAAAAGCAATAATTAAAATTAGCAGAAAAAGGCAAACTGCTTCAACTGGTGACTTCAACAAAAATATATACTTATATGTTAATGATGGTTTTCACTGATATTTTTCAACAGCTTTTTCACAAATAATGTAAATCTTGTTCTAACTCTAATCTTCAGCAATGAATGAAAATGTACGGTTTTAGCCTTTTAGGAAGGAGTAACATACGATTATTTTCATACTGTAATTATTTATATTTCACTTTTATTCTAAAATAGAAGTTTCATCATAGAAGTGACATGACGTCATTATTACCTTTTATGTTTCAAAAGTTGAAGAAAAATGTACAAACAGGAGGGTCTAATGTGAAACAAATAGAGCCAATGACAAGGTAAGCCATAACTCAAACTCAAAAGATATTCATATTTCTCTCAATATAAAGGTACATAAGTAGAAGGAAATGGAAAATGTTTGAATCTCAGCAATGAGATGCAAGAGTCAAAGGCAATATCAGTGGAATCGAGCCCATAACCACCAGTGGAATGCAACTAAGGCTAAATATTCATTAGAGAAAAGAAAAAAGGGCAATCAGTGTATTAACCTAAAATGGGGAACAGAGAAATGTAGAGCAAATAAGAGTCTATTTATTCAAACAATTTTCCAGATTTCTGAAGAATAACAGCCTTGCATTTACTTTTACATATAATGCATATAAATTATAATTAGTTAATTGTAATATGTTTAATTGTGTATTGATATAATACATTTGTATATAGCTATTATCATTTATGATATACTATATATCTATATATAATTTAATTTCCTCTGAATTCTCTTCTATTCATGTTTCAGCAACATGTAATTTTAATTATAGTATTTATAATATGGTATAATATCTGGAAAGGCTATTTATTTCCTTGTATGTCTTCCTTCTCAGTACATGTTTAGTTTAGTTATCCTTGCATATTTATTCTTCTGTTAAACTTTAAAAGCATCTTGGTCATCTTCATGTAAAATGAACTTTGGAATTTATATACATATGTATATATATATATATATATATATACATAAATATAAGAAGTCTCTTAAAGTTTTCTTTCAGTTCTATCTGCTTTCTTACATATCAAAATGTTTATCTGAGACAGATGACTTCCAAACTTTATGTACATGTTTTAGGAAAAACATTGTTTATCACAGACAGTGCCATTCCATGCAATGTATAGTCAAAAAATGTACATCTAACCATGCTTGGGAACAGTATGATAAAATTATTTTTGCATTCATTAAAGATATTATTTTTAAAATAAAAACTAAAAATTCTCAATTCATTTTAATTAAGACTCTAATAAGTCAGAAATTTTCAGCAACTGTCAGTAAGCCATAACTTATAGTTTTGCAAAAGATTATTGATTATTTATACTCAAAAATCAGGAGCAATTTCCTAAGTGACACTTAATGGTGTGAAGAAGTATATTTTTAAAGTATATTCCTACTTTCCACATTAAAATATTCTTTTCAATTCTCATTTCCAAATTTTATTCTACTTTTGGCTGTATATATTTTGCTAGCAATATGTTTAACATACATTAGAACTATGTCCTTTTAGTTCTTAAAACACTTATCCATTGGGTAGTATCACTCTAAATCAGGAAACAGGTATTAATTGACACTAACAGAATTTATTCTAAGATTTGTTGAAGTCAAAAAACAAAATTTCTTTAAAGATTAATGAACCAACCATTATACTTAAGGAAGCAGTGCTAGTCCTGAGAGCTTATACTAAATTTCATTCAAAGTAAAATAGCTCTGGTGCTGGTGGCATATGCCAGTAATCCTACCTATTCAGGAGACAGAGATCAGAAGGATCATGGTTCAAAGCCAGCCCTGGAAAATAATTCTCAAGGCCTTATCTCAAAAGCCCATCATAAAAAAGGGCTGGTGGAGGTGGAGTGGCTCAAGGTGTAGGCCCTAAGCTAGAGTCCCAGTATTGCAAAAAAAAAAAAAAAAGGTACAATAGCAACTGTGTACAATATAACAAACAAAACTATGCAGCAAAACTTTCTGTAGATTGCCTAGTGGATTAAACTTTTGAGGTCTGATAATGTGTTTTATGTGATTCCATCCATCAAAAATACAATTGCCGGTATAAATTGCCTTCTTAATTCGCAGTACAGCCAAAGATTCAAATAATTAATTTGAAACTCAAGTGATTTCTTACAATTTAACTTGTGTTTAATTCAATTTGAGAAATTAACATTCTATATGGAAAATATATCACTAAACATACTGTTAAATTCCACATTTTTAACAGTGAGTCAGATGATAAATGCTCTTATTAGGCAAAACTGATTAATGATTGACATAACATGATATGGAAATAAAAGAAAAAACAGAATAAACTGTGAATATAAACACATAAATATAAAATATAATTACTTATAATTTAAACAATTACATATTCTTGTTTATTTGTGTAACATTTCCCTTATTAACTAAATTCTGTCTCTTCAATTGACTTGAAACTTTGCTTTTAATTTATTGGAAGAACTGAGAAAACCACTGTAATTTTAGTACGAAGTGTTCATTCTCCAAAGTTGAGATCATGAAATTTAATTTTCTTAGCAAAAGCCACAATTTAAGATCCCAGAAACAAGAGCTATAATTTTCTAACTGGCAAAGAAAATGGCTATTGCAAATACAGTGTTTGTAACATACATTCAAAATAACTGCAAATTCTCTTATTCATGTCAGGGTTCCAGACACTTATTACCAGATACTCTGGCTGAGTATCTGGAACTATAATTGCACTCATGAGTTATCTGACTGCTTCAATATGAATTAAATAAAATTGATTATTTTTAGTGTGTAAGTTCAAATATGATCACGGTCAACATGCATAGTTTGATTATGTTTTTTATAATTATAACAAATGACCCAAACATATATACTCAATAATCTTCAGCTGGGATTTTTTTCTTTTTTCATAGCTTTTACCAGATTGTAAGATATTATATAATTTAGTTCTTCATGAGGTCTATAGTTTTTAATCTGTCTCATTCCTTGAGCAGATAACTGTCATGTGGGTAGGTTATTTTTTTTTGTCTGCATTATTCACAGTGTTTTCAAGGAACAACAGTCTCTGGCATTAGTACAAGTTAGTATAGGAATAAATAACAAATTACCATAGATACTTAAGGGATCAAATAGTTCATACATAGACTTAAGGCACTTTCTTCAATTTTATGGAACCTAGATTTTTTTTCTTAGCAATGAATGATGGAAAAATCTACCAACTTAATGGATTATATGAACTTTAAACAAAGAGTTTTAATGGCGTAACAACTTGGTATTTCCCATACTGGTTAACTGCAGATTGGTATTTCAAATATGTCAGAAATGTCACTAGAACTCAATCAAAGTGGTAATAGCCAAGAAGATAGATATGTAAAAAGGGAATAATTTAGGTAGAGGAAGATGATAAATAAACTAGATTAGCAAAACAGCAAGCCAAAAACCAAGAGTGAGCACTTCATGTTTGCTTGAGAATATGCCACTTTATCTCAAATAAACAAAAATGTCATTTTTTTCTTTTACAGAAGTGGAGAAATGGAGGGTGGAACAGGCCCTGTCTGGAAGTTTGGTACCAGTGGGAGGGAGAGGAGGTAGGGATAATTTATAGGAGTATAAACATAATGCAAATACTGTGTACACATATATGTAAACAAAAAAATGGAGACCTGTTGAAACCATTCCAGGAAGGGGGGAAGAAGGGTTAAAAGAGAATGATGGATGGGGTAAATTCAAGTATAATATGTTTAATTATTATAAGAATTTTTGTAACTGCCACAACATACCCTCACCCAGCACAACAATGAAAAAGTTAAAATAAAACAAAGTTTGAAACAAGTTCACAAAGATATAGTGACCATTTGGGAGAATCTGTCTTTGAAATTCAGGGTGTGGATTTAAATGTTTGTCTGTTATCTAAAATGAAATGCTTGATAAAGAAAACCATTCTACTATTTAACCTATGCTACTTAAGCTAATAATAGTTGTAAGAAAATTGTAATAAAACTTATTTCCTGACTCTTCTCTTTTGAGCCTTATCACCAGTAGTGGGCTTTCTATTACTTAAATATACCACATTGTCTCAACCTCAAGGACTTTGCTCTGGCTCCTCTTCTGGCTGAAATGTCTTTCTTTCATAGTTCTTATTATTTTCCATCACTTGTCTCTCAACTCAGATGTCACCTCCACTTAAATTATCTTGTGAGCACTGCAATGTAGTACTACCAAAGCACATGAGCCACTCCCTATATTTTATGTTTATTTTCTTCATAAATTATATAACTATTTATTTAGACAAATCTTTCCCTTCCTTCCTTCCTTCCTTCCTGCCTTTGTTCCTTCCTTCCTTCTCTTTCTTTCTCTCTCTCTTACTTCTTTCTTTCATTTTCTCAATCTCCCTTCCATAAGCATATAAATTCCACTGTAGTTAAAAGGTTATTTCCTCCCTGGTGCCATACTAATACCTGAAAATTGTTGGTATTCAATTAATTCTTCTTGAATCAATGAATGATTCTGAACAGTCCATTTCTTCTGCTCGCAGAAAGAACAACTTGAAAAAATTCCTCAGGTATGTTCTATTCCAATACCTTCAAATCAAGATAACAAACATATTTTGCTTTATAAAATGCTAAATTCAAGGACTTAAAATACAGAAACCTTCTCAATTATTTGTATATGTTGAAAAGCTTTTGTTTATTTTTAAAACAAAGACATGCAATTAATTAATTTCACTAATATATACATATTAATACTGTACACAATTGTTTACTCTTCATAATATGTTATAACTAGAGTTTTGGCACAGTATTTTTATTATTATGGGGACAAATCCAGCAAAAATCATTCAAGATCAATTTATAAATTATTAATGAAGACTGTTGGCTTTTTTAAATTTGATACCAATTGTTTCCTACCTCTAATACATGAAGCAGATTTTAAGCAAATTTATGCTCTCTCTCTCTCTCTCTCTTTCTCTCTCTCTCCCTGTCTCTCTAACATATACATACACACACACTCACACACTCACACATGCACTTTCCTGTGATGTTTTTTAACTTTTCACCTAGAACCAGATGGGTTTGTGCTGTGAGGGACATTTGGCAATATCTAGAAACATTTCTATTGCCACAACTGATTGTTGTTTCTAGCACCTAATTGATAGAAGCCAACAATGAGGCTAACCATGCTACAATAGACAGGATAACCTATCAAATCAGTTATCTGACCAACACTGACCGTCCACATAGGTTGAAGAACCCTTACCTTAGAAATAAACTTTTAAGTATTTTGATGTTTTATTTTTTTTCTAACATATCTATGAGATTTAAATTGTAGCTATTATCTAGAGGAAAGAAAAAGATAATTTGATTTTAGTTATTCACAGTTTCCTTCTTCATTTGCATTGTTTAGTATTCTTATAAAGTTATGGAGTATTCATATAGTATAGAATTCATACACATTTATAATGACAAACCAATAATTTCCTAAACTTCATTTGATACAAGTGTTTATTCAATAATATTCCTTTTACATTGTTTGAATATGCCATATTTGAACCAACTTTTTATTTCAATTATTTTTCTAATTTTACATTTATAATAATTAGACATAAGTTTTAGAATTCACTGGGTGAGTTCCTTCTGGTAAAAATCATGAATGAATTTTAGAGAAAATGTCTTACATATTGTGTAAAGACCTTTTGATAACACTTTATATATTTTTGTACTGATATTCTTAGTACCATCTTGATACCAACTGTTTGATTCTTAATCAAGGATTATTGTTTGGCTTTTTAAAGCTGTAGCCTTATTTACTTCTTGTCACCAAAAAGATGACTGAACAATGGGTTTTGGCATGATAATTAGTTGATAAAAAAGAATAAAAGTTTCATAATAATGCTTGCTAACTATATTCCTAAATTATAGTCTGTTTGAAGGAATGACTATAATATCAGTAGTAGGTTGCAATCAAATTCAGAATGGGGTGTTTCATAAGGCCAAAGTCAAACGCCAATATCCCAAATTAACCATTACCTGCTGCCTCCTCAGTGCAATAAATGGTTGTAGAAAGCGAAATTTTAAAAGAAAAGAAATAAAGCAAACTATTAACTATGAACTTCCTTGACTGTATCTAAAACAGGAGAGGAATCCACATGATAACGATTGCAGACCATTAGCAAAATTATAGCAGTTAAATCCTGTCTAATAATACTGATTTGGAAATGGAGATTATAGCAGATTCTTTTGTGTCTTTTTTTCTGCTTATTTTTTATTGTTGAAAGTGATCAAAGTCCATCCTGTATTCTTGTTTTATATGAATGAACATCTGTAAGTAATACATTAAAGCAAATATAATGTTTCCAAAAGTATATTTCTTTTAATATGTAGTATCATAAGGAAAACAAAAGAATTAAGAGAACAAAGAATATAAACATGACAAATTAAAAGGAAAATATCTTGTCATTTAGTATTTGTTACATATGCTTCTATTTTATCCTATCAACATATTTAGAAATGACTTAATTATAGATTCATGATGTTCAAATAACTCTCATTTGTGCCATCTCATCTTATCTGAGTGAAGAGTTTAATCAGAAATCTCCCTCCTTCTTTAAAACAACTGCAAATAATTGAGAATAATTCTGAAACACAAAGTCAACAGGTATATTTGAAGAATATGTGGATTTGATGAACAGAATAAAATTTCTAAATATGAAACCTTTAACATTCAGATATCTAACCAGCTGAAATACAAGATAGAAATTCTACTAAGTGCAGGAAATAAGTGCATGAGGAACTCAAAATAGCAACTTTCTATATACGTTTTTGTATGAGACATTTTGTTTCAGGTAAGAGTCAAAAGTTATTCTTGCTAAAACCTTATCACATCTTTCATTCAAAGTACTCTATACCATGTAAATGGTTTGCTTGGATAAATCAGTACCTTTAAGGGACATTTTTATTGTTGCTGAAACAAGTTGTGATGTTCAAACATCATAGTTTACTCATATTCTTGCTCTTTTTGAAAATATTCAGTACTTTGATTTTAGTTTCAATTTGAGCAAAAGAAGGAGTGTGTGTGCACCTGTAAGAAGTATATTAAGCCAGGCCCTATTGGCTCATGCCTGTAATCCTACCTCCTTGGGGGAGCTGAGGTTGTGAGGACTGTGGTTCAAGGCCTGTCCTGGAAAATAGTTTGTGAGATCCATGTCCAAAAAAAGCAGAACAAAATGAACTACAGGTGTGGCTCATGCAGTAGCTTGCTTGGCAAACACAAACACCTGAGTTCAAATCCAGTCCCACCAAAAGAAAGCAATTCTACTAATATCATAATATGATACTAATTACTACTACGATAAGAATTTAACTGTGGGACACTGAATCACACTTACCAAATTACTACTTCCATCACCGAGTTCAATAAAAGTAACACATCATTCCGCAAAGTGTTTCTAATCTGCTACTGTCTTTGAAAATAGCTTGACACATTAAATATACATTAAATTGGATTATACATGAAGTTTATGCACTTTTATTTTGCATACATGTATATTTTACTGTATTTTTCATTTACCTTTGCATCAAAAACTAAGAAAAAAATCCTAAATTATTGGGTAAAGTTTAATTTAGAAATATAATAACCAGTCTATTTTTTGTTTTTCTTTCGGTCCTGGGTTGAACACACAACCTTGCACTTTACAAATACTTGCTATAACAATAAGCTATACTCTCAGCTACATTCTGTAGCTTTATTTTTTTACCAAATACATAAAACTAAATAAAGTAAAACTCAATTACTTTAGTAATGATAACATTCATGATGCTTCTTCATTTATTTGTTGTATATTCTTACAACCAACTTCCTCAGCTTTTTTCTCTATTCTATTGTTTTTTGTTTGTTTATTTGTTCTTTGAGACAGGGCCAGGCAGGCTTTGAACTCAGTCAGGAATACAGGCATGCACCACCACACCCAGCTTAATTTTCTCATCTTTTAGCACCTGTATCTGTCATTTCCCAAGCCCTGCCAGATAGAAATGCTTGTTATTCGTATTTCCACAGTGTTTTCAAAATTTGCCATTGGATTTCATTCCCCAATACCCTGCATTTGTTTTACCTTTCATCAGTGACATACTGAGTTAATTATGAGAAGAAACCAGTTGTGAAATTTATTTTGCTACTCATGAAGACATTGAGTTTATCTAAGCAATGCTTTCTCTGTGGGAAAGTAGACTAGATCTATTTTTTTTTAATTAGCCTCTCTAGGACATGTTAGCAGGTACATTAAGAAATACAGAGAACATTATGGTCTTTAGGGAATCCATGGTGATTAAGTTTTGGTAACTCTTAATAAAATCAAGAAGTGTCAGTAAATAACTAAGAGAGCTTTAGAAATAACTCTGCCTGGTAAAAATATGCAGTTCCATAGGTACAGCTGCTTAGTGATTCCCTGAGACTCCTTTTTAAAGCTCTGCATAGTTGGCCACAGCCTAGACATGTGCAGGACTTCCTTTGGCTATATGTGTGTCTCATCCAAATAAAGTGCTTCATCTCATTGCCTGACAGCATCCTGATCCTTCCCTGTCTATGCTCATGCTTGTTAATGTCTTTTAAAAAATTAGTAGACTATATTAATTGTACAAAATAATGGGTTTCATTGAGACATTTTCACATGGACATATAAACTATTTTATTCATATTCACTCCTCTTAATTACTACCCACCTATGGAACAGTTTGTTTCCACATATTTACTGCTATTTTAATTTCAAATTTAAATGGCACTTAAGTATTGCCATCTCCTTCTTGACCTTTAGCTCCACAGATCTCTCCCCTAACATGGCATTTGCTTATTTCTATGGACTTAATGATAACTATTTGTATTTAACATAAGTTCTATTCAAAGGATTATTTGAACATAGATATCATGAATATTGTAATTTCATAGTGTTGTTCTTAGTAAAAAATTGTTGAATAAATAAATTTTCATGCTATTTTTATTATCCATATATTTAGTTATGTTAGAGCAAGTACGCAAAATAATACATAATTTATAACTATGGCACTACTGAGAGTAATTTGCACATATCACTTTTCAAAGACAAACTTTCACATGGAGTGCTGCTACCCGACAGTGTCCAGTGTGAGTGTCATCAATGTTTGCTACTAATTTCAATGTGAAACTATAAGCACCTTGGGATGCAATGGTAAAGGATGGGAGTTATGTGAAGGTGGATGGGATACCCTTTGCAGTGTGATGAATCAGGTCTTTGAAAATATCAGGGAAGACAAGCACACAAGGAAAATGCAGTTAGCTGTTATGTGAAAAGTTACATTGATATCCTACTAAAGGAGATGATAAACCAGGAAAGACTAAGGTTGTAAGCCACAAAGCCTCCATTGTGCCTTACGCGGAGCCCTTTCTTTATATTAGGCAGTGAAGTAGTGTCACCTGAGAAACATGTTATTATTGTTAAGCTTCTTATTGAGTCACAAGAACTATTGAATATCCAGAGTATATTGAACTTTCAGAGTCTTCAAAGGAGTATCGCCCTTCCCTATAAAGTACTACCACTCTCCCCATGGGCAGACACTGGAGTATCCTCTTAGATGCAATATAGCAAATGTACTTCAAAATCTGCCTGCATCTTCTTTTCTGGTTTCCAGGTTGATAGTAGTCTCAAATATTGGAGTAACGTAGATGGATATGTGCCCAATTTCATCTGCTTCTATCAAACCTATGAACTCATAAAAGTAGGTAGATACAACAACAGTTCATTGTATTACAGAGATGGTACGTTGAGGATTAGTTCTGAGCAGGGCTAGGAGGCATAAGTAAACTTCATGAGCATATAACCTCAATCCCTACTTCATACGTCACATTTATACCCTTCCCTCACCTGGAACTTATGGAAGTATGCATGGAGGAGTATGAAAACTCAGTCTCAGTTAATGACAGACACAAAATAAGCAGAAGTCATGTTTACAGCACACTTTATGATAGATTTTAATGTCAGTATTTAAATATTTATATATCTTAATGGACAGTTTCTAATGCTACCACCATTTGTTTACCTTCCCTAAAGATATGGCCAAAGGTGAGAATATGTTGGTAATTGTGGGCCGTGGTAGATGGTCTAAAAGTTAAAGGACTGAAATATTTAATAAAATTAGAGATCTAAGAGAGAAGCATGTGGGTAGACACATGTTGTATATGGGTATCAGGTACGAAAATTTTCATTTTAGAAATGCTCATCAGGAACATTCCCTATGGAAGAAGCACTGACAAATTACTTAATTAATTTTAAAGAACCTTTCCCGATGGCTATGCCAAAATTGGCATGATGGGGACAGGAAGAGAAGAAACATGGTGGCGGAGATGTGGACTACAGCTTGACCCAATAGCATGGATTCACACAATCTATCTTCTGCCTTCACAGACCATTCAGTCTGCTAGAAAAAAAGACATTTTTGAAGCATTATTATGCCACTTTTCACCAGGAAGAAAACCACATTTTGGTGGCAAGTGAACCCTCCATCATGAATGAGGTAACAAGTTATTCTCACAAAAAGTGAGATACATTCATGTTTCTTTGTGTGTTTTTTATACCCATAGTACTGACTGAGGCACTACAAAATGCACTTAAAGTTTCACACAATACTGCATCTAGTCAGGGGACACATTCACAGTAAAGGAAGTGCAGGGCAATCCAATCGGCATATGTTCTCGATAGAAAATAATTGGTGTGTTTATTTCTGGAGGAAGGAAGTCCAATAAAATTAACATTACCAACCCACACCACTTAAGCTTTCCCCCTGGACCCATGAAATTTCGAATTATAGTAAAAGTGGCCTCTATGTAATAGTTGCAGTAGAAATTTGTATTGTAGGTATAAGGCTAAAAGTACAATCAAGCTAGTGCAGGCACATATTTTCTCAACAGAATGAGTTAAAATTTATTAAACGTTATGAAAAATTGAACAAATTAGCAGAATTAAATGACTTGCCAACTAGAATGGTTAAATTTATTTTAATAATGAGATCAAGCCAAATGGGATGTCATCAGATGAAAAAACCCATGTCGACTTTTAATTCTCATAGGTGATTTTGATGTACATTATGGTAAGATAGACAAATGAGGAATTACAATGAATGAATATGAATGTTATCCTTTCAGCATAACCATGTATGAGAAGCTGTAGAGAAATTATGCTTACTCCAAATATTTGAAAAAAGTTTTGAAACTCTGCATTAAATTCAAACTTCTTTTTGTTTTAGTGCATTTCTCCATATATGAATACTCCATTTAAGTTCAGAAATTGTTATCAATGAATTAGAGGTGAAGGCTCTGTTTCCAAAAATCTTAGTCTTGGTGGACATAGACAATTTTATATACACAATTAGTAAACATTCATAACCCTGTCAACAAACAATATAGAGAATAATTTTTAAATTGGTTAAGTATTAATAGATTACATGCATAATAAAGAGGAAAAAGTAATTACAGAGTTTTGATAGAATTTTACACAATATATACAGAAGAGTAAAGGAAAAATGAAAGCTCTCATTTTCTTGAGAGATAGGAAGGCACACCTTGTGACTGCTTCTGATAATCACCTGGGGGGCCTTCTGTTTTATCTTGGAGGAATGCTTGAAGTTCATGAAAGAGAAGGTGAGGAAATTTTTTGTAAAGTCAACAAGACGTTTTTAAGCAGACATCCTGAGAAAGTGTAAAGACAGCATCTCCTTTACTAAATAAGGAAATGTAATCATGATACATTTTTCATATCCATGTACATATACACACATTTCTACTATGGCAGTAAAGGATACAGATATGAAATATTAAAATGTTCAAACTTTTTTTCATCACCACGGTTCTCTTTTTCTTTTGGATCAGTGGATTTCAGATTCCCCTTGGCCATGCCTTGTATTGATGAGAAATATCTTTTCAATATGGAAATTTGCATAGGTTTCTTTACAAGTTATGAAGGTCTTTTTCCTTGAAAGTCTTCATGCATGAATGGAAGAGTTGATTGAGAATTTTAAAATGTTAGGTAACTATCTTAATTGATTTGTTACATTTTTAAATTCATAATTACAAGTAGGCTTATTATTCAAAGCTGTAACAAATGGGACTATTCTGTGAGGAATCAATACCATGGTAAAATCTGAGCCTTTTCCAGATAGATGATGCACTTTAAGGTTTTAACACTTTTTTTTCAGTATTTTTGAAAATATACAGTGAAAGTTCTAGCTTCACTGTTCACCATTCAGTCCTTTCTTTCATCCTTTGGATTGCTATGAAACAATCCATTATTGCTTTTCATATGGAACATAACTGTTATATGATTTCCGTACTTTCATTAATCCATCAATAGCTTTTTACTTCCTCCCAAATTCTACTGTTAGACCATTTTCTATATTCAATGACATTAGTCACTTATTTTTATTTCTTACTTCACTTGTCTGTAATTTCAGTGGATATTGTAAAAGGGGTAGTAAAGTTCCATAGTTTTCATTTTAAACTGGAAGTCTGGGTTGTAATTTTACCTATGTATTCCATGGTGCTTCAGTCATGCTGCCTGATATACTTTTTATCCTCCACCATATCCCCAACATGTACCTGAGAAAAGACTTAAATTTCAAGATATAGCAAATCATCCTTCTAGACTGACATCTGAAAAGCCTTTTATATTTGAGCAATCTTGATAATAATGACATTAGGATGCATTATGTTATGTAAACTAGATATTTCTAATGTGTTCATAATATACATAGGAACTTTAGCTAATTTCTCATTCATTCAACCAACTAATCCTAACTACTTTGACATAGCTAATTCTTAAAGTATGTAGATTTCTGAGAAGAGATTCTCCAGAAATAGTAGCAATTTGAGATTAGTCATTTTGCTTACTTTAAACTGAATGCAATGTATATTTAATTTTAATGTATAACATTCTGGTAGTCAAATGCATGCATTCATGAAAGAGTTAATTAAATTGAAATATTGGATCTACTAGAATGAAGTGCTCATTGAAGCCTTTTGATTTTAGTTGATTACTTTCTAAATTACTACAAAGAACAGAAGAAATTTAATGCAACTGTGGATTGAGTTAGCTGCACCAATGACACCAGTAAATGGAGAGAAAGAACATACCTTGCTAAAATCTATTTGTTATTCACCAGTTCAGTACCTAAGTGCAGCCTAGCTAAACAGTATTTTACCTGTTATAACCTCAGGGAAAACAAATTAAATAAAAAGTTTTATCATATGGTTTGCTGAATTATTGCTTTATTTTAATAAATTTAAACAGAAATAGTATACCACTATTTTATCTCACTATGAAAAAAAGAAATAAAAGCTATAAATTACTCTATGATTTTAAACTAGTCAAGGAATTACCAAACTATCTTTAAATTCATTGTGTGAATTGTCACCTATCAACTTGAGGTCATTGATATATTGGTTTTCCCATGTGTTCCCAAGACTACTGACAATGGGACAGCATATCTTTTTAAAGTCATTGAAAATTAGTAATATTCTTCCAAGATTCCAATACTATCTTTCCAAGGTTTGATGCTAGTCTTTTCCAATATGACTTAATGCTTACTCATTTGTTCAGCTGAAACCTTTGGAAGTTAAACAGGTTAAAAGATGCAAATTACTCAGAAATTGCCAAAAATTTAAGTATTGTACTTCTTGCCATGTAAATCTATCATACTAACTTACTGAGGCTTGAAATTTGATTCTTGTATCCTAAGTGATTTGCCAATTTCTCCTGTAGCCATATTTTATGATGTGTTATATGATTCTTTGATAGGCTATCTTGTGAAATTCAATTTGCAGACAAAAGTTAATACAACTTTTACTCGTTGGATGCTTTATTTCTATGAAACTTTAAAGAAGTCCTTCTCAAAATGTGCATGTGAGTGACTTTTTACTTGCACACACATGTTTATTGCAACACTGTATCAGTAGCCAAACTTTGGAGGTAGCCAAGATACCCCACTACTGATGAATGAATTAAGAAAATGTGGTGTATATACACAAGGGAGTTTTATGCAGCCATAAAGAGGAATGAAATTGTTATTTGTATGTTAAGCAAAGTAAGCCAGCCTCAAAAATCAAAGGTCACATATTTTCCCACATATATAGAAGATAGTCTGATAAGTTGAATGTTTATATAGAAACATACATAATTATATATATATGTATATATATATATATATATACATATATATATATATAAAACATAGTGAAAGAGAGGACAAAATTATTACTGAATCTGACTGAGAGGCTACAGGAGGTTGGAAAGATAAAGAAAATGTTAGAAAATGAAAAATTTTTTAAATAGCCCATCTAAATAAATATGAATATAATATAATTCATTGTACAGTCAGCTGTTGAATATTAGTGCAGCATGGTGATAGAGAATGAGTAAGAAATGGTGGAGGGGATTAATTTCATTTAAGCATGGTATATACAGACTTGAAGTGCCAATGAAAAATACCTATGTGTTATCAGTTTGCACTTAGTTAAAAAAAAATTAAAGACAGGAGGGACTTCTTAACTTCTTAGTCTTTTCCAAGGCGGGTCCTAGTAGGCATCCACCTAAACCACTTGAGTGCATCCTCCCCAAAACCCTGTCTGTATTCCACTCCTACTCCCCTGCTAAAACAGTGGAAAGAATTTCAAGAGAGTCTTTTCCTTCCCACAGTGAGGGAAAATCAGTTAAGGTTTGTTTTATAATAGGCAATCTGGAGATAATTCAACAAGTTAAAAAGTCTTATCTTAATCTCTTTTGAAGACATATTAAGTAGCAATTAAAGACAACATATGCTGTTCCAACAATGTATTCCAGTAAATACAATGTATTCAGTAAATAACTGAATTTAACAGTAACAATATGAAAATCAATGGTTATATTTGCACAGGTGTAGGTAACAGAAACTAAATCAGGGCTGCCACCTGACAACAAATGGAATATGGCATTTTTAAGACATGCATGGGAAAAGTAGTAATGTTAAAAAGGGATGTCAAAGTATGCACTGGAGGAATTTGAAATGGAAGTCTTCATTAGCTACTAGTAGGTACCACAGCATAAGTACTTTAGTAAGGAATGGACACCTGAGAAAGGAATCCAACTATTTAAAATAGTTCTAAGGTTCATAGTACAAATTAGCTACATAATTTGTTCAGTCCAGTGCAAAATGAAAAATATGAGACTTTTGTTCTAAAATTAACAATTTCAATATGTGTCAGATCAAACAGAGTATTAAGAGACTTATTTCCTCCCTTCTGTTGGCCATTTCAGCAGGAAGCTGGCTCAGAGGTCCTGTGACTAATAGCAACAACATCCTGTGTACACTCCCTAACTGCACTCCTGTGGTCACTGAAGAGCATTTTCTGTTACATAATTGAATGTTTGTCTTTCACTCTTTTGCCTTACTTAGAGTCTACCAAAAATTCTTGGTATCTCTTGGCTTGTAATCACATTACTGTCTCTACCTCCACTGTCATATCCCTTCTGTTCTGGACATGTCATCTTCTCTGTGTGTTCATCTCTAAACTTCTGATTATCTCCTATAAGAATGCACGTGATTGCATTTTGGGTCCACTCAGGTAATCCAGGCAAAGCTCCAACTTAAGACTTTTAACTTCATCACATATTTTGGCACATAAGTAATATTTGCTCTTTTTACTAAGTAAAGTTCTGAGGAATCGAACCTGGGTATATCATTTGGAAGGTCACAATTCATTCTAGTGTACTCCACATTCATCACAGACTTTATAATACAGTATTTCTCAAGTTTTTCATTGGAATAACTTAGTGAGTTTTAAAGAATATTGATGCCAAGTTCTCTCTCCAGAGATACTAATTTATTTAGTTTGGAGAATGCCTGAACATCAGCAATCATTAAACCTTCCTAGGCATTTAAAAATTTAATCAATGTTGAGAAACATTAAATTAGGGTAACAACTAAAAATTCTCTGGGGATTTTCAATTAAAGGCAGTTTATAAAGAATAATTATAACAAAAGATCTGCAGTACTTCATATTAGCAATTTATATAAATCATTTATATTAGCAAAAATCTGGTGACTATACATGTGAAAGGGAGTGTGGTTCTGAGTACACAGTGATACATCTATTTGAATCAGTCAATATAGATCTATCTGCTCGATTTTCTGGGTTCACTGTGGTAACATAAAGAGCGGTGAATTGTCCACATTATTGGTCATGTTGCACTGATAGCCTATGGCAAACTGTATGAAAAGGCCTGCAATTTTCAAGGTACTTTTTCAATAAATAAATTCAAACTATGTTGGCATAAAAAAAATGCTGGAGTGAATTTGACATGGCTCACCCATCTCTAAAAAATATTCTTAGAGACCCAGAGGACACTTTCTTCACCAAGGGCCATGCATATTCTTTGGTGAGGAAAATGGAGATCATCAGCTTTGAAAATTGTTTTGTGACAATTTCTACCAACTATGTATGCTTGTAGACATTTCCATAGATGAAAAAGATTTGGTCGAACTGAATTTCAGGGAATGAGATGACCTCAAGGGGGCAGAATTTAATTAGTATGCAGCTGCAAGACATAGGGAAGGCTGGCTCAGTCTGCAAAATGGTCCTCCTGAAGCTGTCACTATAGATGCTGATTCTTCATGAACCTAAAGACTGAAATATTGTGCGCCTATCCTAAAGGTCATCTTTATTTAATCTAATGATTATTTTATTATACAACTAAGAAAAATAAGTATATATCTAGTATAAACAGATTTTGAGTCATACCTCATTTTATAGAAATGTGTGAATTGAGATATTCAGAACCCATTAATGGATGAATTAAACTAACTGACTAAAATTATTTGAGGTTACATTATCCTCTGAATATCTAGGTATTTTATACCATACAACATACTAATCGTTAAAAATTATGTATTGTTTCAGAATGTAGTTCATTTGGAAGGCAAAAGTGCAGTCTATGTAATTTAAAGCCAAAGAAAATATGGTTGCTTTTTAAGTGTATGTGATTATTTGAAATGTATGTTGTATGCACATACTTGATTTTCGTACTTTATGTATTAGAAGGCAAGGATTTCTTGTTGTTGTTTTTCCTCTGAACGGAAGTCTTATATGTTGCCTAGGCTGACCTTGAAATCCTTCCACCTCAGCCTCTCAGGTAGCTGAGATTACAGATACTCACCACTGTTCCAGGTTTCAGAGACCAGTTTTGAAATTGTGGTATATTTCTTGCAAGATTTTGCTTTTTGTTTTTCCTTATTTTTATGTATTAAAGCCTGATATATGATTTTGATAATTTTTCCCACTTTGATTTTTTCATTACACAGGCACACAATCTGTTTAATAAAGTACTGTAACTGTGGAAGAGCATATGATTTTAACAAGGCAAAGTTGCAATATGAACACAAGAGCATTAATAGAACTGACGACTCTGCAGACTGTGAACTATTATAAAATTTTCAAATAAGTTCTAAAGACACTGAAAACACTTTTTCCCTAAAACAAAATTTATTAGACTAACTGGAGTTCATGAACTTTGGTTAAATACCTCTCATTAATTAAATTCATATAAATTGCACAGCCACTGCAGTAATTATGATGAAAATAAGAATATTTCATTGTTATGTGGTCAGTTTGAGTCCTATCAGTATTTATATAATATAAAGGTGATTAAGGCAGTGAAAAAATCCATAATTATTTTTGTGTTGACTCAATTCTTTGTAAGAATTCTTCATGTCATTTCTAGATTTTGTGTAGCATTTATTGAGGAGAGAACCAGTAATATGTTCTCAGTAACCAGGTGACATTTCTACTGAGAACAACAAAAAGAAGCATGTGTTGAGAATATGCAACAAAGTATTTCATAACAACTGGAATTAAACAGCTTTAATTATTCATCTTTAGGCTTTTTCACTTGCTTTGTATAAGTCTAAAAAAACATTGAGAACATGGTCTCACTGCCTCCATTACTCTCATTTCCTTATAGCTTCCGAATTTTGTAAAAGATAGAGGTACATAGTTGGAAGTAGTGGCCAATTCCTCCTGAGACAACCATTTTCACGTTGACATTTTCGGGGTTGATTTTCTTCCATGACACTAAGTTATTAAAAATAAAAATAACTTTCAAAGACAGAAAACAAAATTTCCACATATAATAAAATTAAATAACATAGATCTAGACTCCCCAAATCTTCAAATTTATCAAATTTTCTAAAATGGGAGGTTAAAAGTGAAAGAATATCCTGACATAAATTTCTAGAAGGAAAAAATAATAGTGTTTGAGAAAAAAATGCGATGTATGCCAATCTGTTTGGTTTCCTCATTAGAGTGGCAGTGTTTATAAAGAGTCAGATATTTATTGTTATACAACAGAAAGAGTGAAGGAAGCAAATTACAGAAATGAAAGAGAAGGAATTAGCTCTCATCAGACACAACTATGAGAGCAGGAAAAGCAAATTCATTGAACCTGCTCTGTCTTACAGATAACAGTTGATCTTTACTTTAAAAAAATTCTTTGTTTTTGTAGAAGAGTTTTAAGTTTACAGAAAAATGCAGAAACTAGTAAAGAGAGTTATAAATTCTGTACCCAATTTTCCTCATTATTTATATTTCTCATTATTTATGCTAATGAAATTACACTGATACAACATTATTAACTGAAGTCCATTGTTTATTTGGATTTCATTTGTTTTACTTAATGTCTTTTTCTGTTCCTGATTAGCACACAGAATGCACTTTATGTTTAATTATGGCACCTAAGGCTTATCTTGACTATGGCACTTTCTCAGACTTGTTTTTGATAAACTTAAGTGTTTTAAGAAGAATGGGTCAAGTGTTTGTAGGGTAACATAGTATTGGAATTTGTCTGATGCTTGCCTTTTTATATATCAAAACATTTTTTGGAAAAAAGCCCTTATGAACAGCCCACATTGAAGAATAAGGAGTTATAATCTTGCTCCTTGAGGACTATTTACATAAATTATTTAGAATTCTCCTACAAGGACAAATTATTCATTTTCATTTATGGATTTGATACTTCAGTTTTTTTTTTTTCATTATGGATTCATGTATGGTCATTTTATAATTTAAGTGTATCTAATACTGCTTTACTTTATTGTTCAAGTTTTTCATTGGGTGATTTGGTTAGCTCCTGTTCCCCTTTGACAAACTCCATATTGATATAAAATTTTGCCTGATTTATTAAAACTTTCTTAATTTCTGGTTCTATCAGATGTTCAAGGCTCACTTTGTGTATTTCCTGACCCCATTCTAGAAACAGCCATATCTATATGGAACTTGATTTATTTTTAACTTTGGATGGGGAATAGTATCAGAGACAAATACATGAGTACTGTATCTAGTTTTCTAATTAGATTTTGTAAGTTCTTGACCTTAACTGCTGACAAAACAGAAATATAGGAGTATAAAACCACTGTTGACACACATATTTACAAATAATTATGTATGTAAAATGCATTTCTATATTAAAGTAAATGTAAGTTTAAACTGATGTCTCCAACTCTAATTTAATAAATCATGTAGATCAATTCAGTCCCCTCTCACTGCTTATGTACAAGATTCTACACTGTGACCTGGTTCCCCATCCCCAATATCCATCTACTTAATTGTTTAAGTCCATTGTATACGTGTTGCATTTGAAAATTCTTAGGCCATCCCCTTGAAGAAAAAAAAAAAAACATTGACAACAAACCTAAAGTGCTTATGAGTCTATTTACAAAATTATTTAAATTTGCACCTTTATCTAACTTATTTTTCATTGGGAGTGTTTCATACATTTGTGGCAGGTATATTCTCTACCATAATCTCCATTCCTGCCTGGAATCTCCACACTTCCTAAGTCTTTTTTAAATTTGCATGCATTAAAGACAAGTCTTTTAAATATTAATGTCTAGGAGATTGACAGTTGCATGATATCATGTATTCACCCCTGCAGTATTGTACAGAATAACGTCACTACTCTAATAATACCCTGAATGTTACCCATTCAGTTATTCACCTTGAATATTAACACCATGACCTTTACCTGTCTACAATTTTGCCTTTTCCAGAATGTTATATCAAAATCATACAGCAAGTATCTCTTGCAGTGTGGCTTCTTACATTTAACAATATACTTTGAAGGTTACTGTTTGTCTTTCCATAAGATAAAGAGCTTATTTCCTTTTATCTCTTAGTAAGTATCAACTCACAACTAATCTAAGACTACTTCTTGGATGCAGCAGGTATATTTTTACTGTGAATTCATAACTCCTCCCTCCCTTCTCTTATATAATGGTTATTGTTCTGTTCATAATTTTCTATATGCTATAATCAAATACTTCATTTTATAATCATTAATTTGATGACAGTTTTAAAAAATTATAACTAATAAAGTTACTTTTTATTTTACTTTCATTTATTCCTTTTCAACCATTTTGTTTTCTTTTAAACGTAGATTTGAGGATTCCAAGATGGCAGCTAGAGGGAGGAAGCAGAAAGCAAGCCTCCTATAGTGAAATCTAGGAGAGATGCTGGAAACACATTTTGCAGGCAAAATCACTGAGAAGAGGCAAAACTTTGACCCCTCCACACCTCCAGCTGGTGCAGAGAATCTCCACTTCACATTAAATGGAGAAACAAGGAGGGCCCCCGGGCTGCCAGTCACCGGTGCCCAGTCGGCTTGGGAAGACACGGACCAGATGAGCTTTGCAGTACTGCGGTAGCCCCACAGACAAGCCTGGGCCAGAGCAGCATAGCCCCTGGACAGACCGACCCCCACCCGGGGAAAAAAGAGAAACTGAGTAATAAGCAATAAGAACAATAAAGACACGTGGGAGAGAGGGTGGGATGCACTGAGCGCTGAAGATTGGGTGAAGGGAATCCTTCCTGGGACTGTAAATAAACAAGCCGGGCGGGCCGGAGAGGCTCTGGCGGGAGTGGGGGCGCACACCCAGCAACCAGGAGCGGGAAATCTTGTGAGAGTGATGGAGGGAAGAAAACTCCACAGGAGAGGAGGGAAGACCCACTTCCCATGTGAGCTGTAAACAAACATGGCGGCTGGCAGGAGCAGCAGCACCAGCCAGTAATCAGGAGCAGAAAAGCCTGTAAAAGTGGCAGTGGGAGGAAAACTGCACAGGAGAGGGGGGAAGACCCACTTCCCACATGAACTGTAAATAAACACGCAGGCCTGAGAATGTGGTTGCAATGTCACCTTTCCCAGTGTGCTTGGAAAGGGGAAAGATTGTAGCAGAGGCTCACAGGAAAACTCTAAGTAAACAATGCCTGCAAGGCCAGGTGAGTGCTAAGCTCACCCCAGAGATCTGCATAAATAACACCTCCAGCAAGCAGGCTGACAGAAGTGGGCAGGCAAGCCACAGCAGCAGATACCATTGTCAGAACTGTCTCCAGACTCTTTTTTTTTTCTTTTTTTCTCTTTTCTCCCTACCTTTGATGAGAGAACAACCAAATTACACATGAATGTTGAAAAACTTACTGAAACTATATTGCATTTGAACTTGGGACACTTGGTGGGGTTTGTGTGTGTGTGTGTGTGTGTGTGTGTGTGTGTGTGTAGTTTTGTTCTACTTTATGCATCCTCTTTGATGAGACAACTACAGAACAACATCTGAGGCACCATCTCCAGGATTGGAGACTGAGACGGACACCGAAATTATTAAGACTGAAACTTCATTGCATTTGAACTTGGAGGTTTTTTGGTCTTTTGGTTTTTTGGGTTCTTTTTAAAAAGTTTTCTATTTTAAATTTTATTTTATTTTGTCTTATTTTCATATATAGGTATTTCTTTCATTTACCTATTTTTTATTTTGAATCTTATCTTTTTTTTTATTTTCAATCCTCTCTCTGTCTCTCTAATGCCTGTTCAACTTACTGTCAATTAGTACACTAATGCTCCCTGTTTATACCTTTGAAACTTTCTTGTCTGATTCCTTTTTCTGTATTCTTCTTTTTGTCTGTTTATTTGTTTTTCCCTTTTCTTTAACTTCTTGCTTTCCATCTCCACTCACCCTTCCATTCTAAATATTACCACTGTTATTATTACAAGCTAGAAAATACTTAATTGGACACAGTACAGGGACAGTAACAACACCAAAGACAATGACGGGAAGACAGAAAAAACAGGGAAACCAGTTTCCCCACAGCAAAAAATTAGTGCAGGAACCAGAGGGGAATGAAGAAAACAGATACTCAGATCCAGACTCCAACAAAATGAAGATAAATTATGCCAAAGGACCCAATGAAGCCCACAAGAATAATTTAAAAGAAGACATACTACAGGTACTCAGTGAAAATTTTAGAGATGATACTGGATAGGTTCAACCAAAATGTACAGGAGACACTCAAGAAATTCCAAGACAACAAAAATAGAGAATGTGAAAAAGCAAAAGAAGAAATAAAGGAAACCATAGAAGCACTGTATAAACATCAAAGTGAAACAGAGAACATGACAAATAAACAGATAAATGAACTCAGGACAAAAATAGACAACATTAAAGAGGAAACCAGCCAGGATATGGAAAACCTCAGAAAAAAGAATGAAACAGAACTGCAAAACAAAACAGAAGGCTAATCCAGCAGAATAGAACAAACAGAAGACAGAATCTCAGAACTTGAAGATGAAATGGTAATTAAATTAAAACCAAAGAACTAATAATTAAACAACTCAAGACCTGTGAAAAGAAAATGCAAGAATTCACCGACTCCATCAAAAGACCAAACTTGAGAATCATGGACATCAAAGAAGGAGAAGAGGTGCAAGCGAAGGGAATGCGTAAAATATTCAACAAAATAATAACGGAAAATTTCCCAAATCTAGAGAAAGATATTCCCATACAGATGCAAGAGGCCTCCAGGACACCAAACAGACTAGATCACAATAGAACTACCCCACGACATATCATCATTAAAACAACAAGTTCAGAAACTAGGGAAAGCATATTGAAGGCTGGAAGAGAGAGAAAAAAAGTACCATACAAAGGTACACCTATTAAAATCACAGCAGACTTCTCAACAGAAACATTAAAAGCAAGAAGAGCATGGGGTGAGATCTTCCAGGCACTGAATGAAAATAACTTCAACCCAGGATACTCTACCCAGCAAAACTATCATTCAAAATAGATGGAGAAATAAAAGTCTTCCATGATAAACAGAAACTAAAACAAATGTGAACACAAAGCCACCACTACAAAAGATTCTTTAAGGGATTCTGCACACAGAAACAGAAACCCAACTTAACCATGAAAAGACAGGCAGCACCAAACTACAGGAAAATAAAAAGCTAGAAAGTAGAGTGTAAACTCAACTCAGGTATACAAAATCAAACCTTCAAACAACTAAGACAACTAAATAACAGGAATCACCACATACCTATCAGTACTAACAATGTTAACGGACTTAATTCACCCATCAAAAGGCACTGCATGATGAAATGGATTAAAAGGGAAGATTGAACAATTTGTTGCTTACAGGAGACCAATCTCACTGACCGAAATAAGCATAGGCTTAGGATGAAAGGCTGGAAAAAGATTTACCAAACCAATGGCCCCCGAAAACAGGCAGGAGTAGCAATACTTATCTCTGACAAAGTAGACTTCAAACCTACATTGATCAAATGAGATAAAGAAGGACATTCCATACAAATAAAATGGGAAATAGACCAAAAGCAAATAATAATCATCAACCTGTATACACCCAATGTCAACGCACCCAATTTCATCAAACATACCCTGAAAGACCTAAAAGCATACATTAACACCAACACAGTGGTTGTGGGAGACTTTAACACACCATTATCATCAATAGATAGGTCATCCAAACAAAAAATCAATAAAGAAATCCAAGATCTATAATATACAATAGGTCAAATGGACCTAGGTAATGTCTACAGAACATTTCATCCAACTTCTACACAATATACATTCTTCTCAGCAGCCCATGGAACCTTCTCCAAAATAGATCATATCCTAGGGCACAAAGCAATCCTCAGCAAATATAAGAAAATAGAAATTATACCACACATACTATCTGATCACAATGCAGTGAAAGTAGAACTCAACAACAAAAGTAAAGACAAAAAACATGCAAACAGCTGGAAACTAAATAACTCATTACTTAATGAAGAATGGATCATCAATGAAATAAAAGAGGAAATTTAAAAGTTCCTGGAAGTCAATGAAAATGAAAACACAATGTACCGGAACCTATGGGACACAGTTAAGGCAGTCCTGAGAGGAAAGTTTATAGCCATGAGTGCATATATTGATAAGACTGAAAGATCCCAAATCAATGACATAATGATACATCTCAAACTCCTAGAATAACAAGAATAAGCAAATCCCAAAACAAATAGAGAGAAATAATAAAAATAAGACCTGAAATCAACAAAATAGAAACCAAAAAAATCATACAAAGAATTAATGAAACAAAAAGTTGGTTCTTTGAAAAAATAAACAAGATCGATAGATCCCTGGCAAACCTGACTAAAATGAAGAGAGAAAACACCCAAATTAGTAGAATCAGGAATGCAAAAGGGGAGATAACAAAAAACACAATGGAAGTCAAGGAAATCACCAGAGACTACTTTGAGAACCTATATTCAAATAAATATGAAAATCTTAAGGAAGTGGACAGATTTCTAGATACATATGATCATCCAAAACTGAATAAAGAGGAAATTAATCAACTGAAAAGTTCTATAACACAAAATGAAATTGAAGCAGCAATGAAGAGTCTCCCCAAAAAGAAAAGTCCAAGACCGGATGGATTCTCTGCTGAATTCTTTTTTTTTTTTTTAAAGGTACTGGGGTTTGAACTCAGGATCTTTTGCTTGCTAGGCAGGCACTCAAACCATTGAGCCATACCTCCATCCCCTCTCTGCTGAATTTTATCAGACCTTTAAAGAAGAACTGATACCAACCCTCCTTAAACTGTTCCATGAAATAGAAAGGGAAGGAAAACTGCCAAACACATTTTATGAAGCCAGTATTACACTTACCCAAAACCAGGCAAAGACACCTCCAAAAAGAAGAACTATAGGCAAATCTCCTTAATGAACATTGATGCAAAAATCCTCAACAAAATAATGGCAAACCGAATTCAACAACACATCAAAAAGATTATTCACCAAGACCAAGTAGGCTTCATCCCAGGGATGCAGGGGTGGTTCAACATATGAAAATCAATAAACGTAATAAACCACATTAACAGAAGCAAAGACAAAAACAACTTGATCATCTCAATAGGTGCAGAAAAAGCCTTTGATAAGACCCAACACCATTTCACGATAAAAGCTCTAAGAAAACTAGGAATAGAAGGAAAGTACCTGAACATTATAAAAGCTATATATGACAAACCTATAGCCAGCATTATACTTAATGGAGAAAAACTGAAACCATTCCCTCTAAAATCAGGAACCAGACAAGGATGCCCGCTATCTCCACTCCTATTCATCATAGTACTGGAATTCCTAGGCAAAGCAATTGGGCAAGAAGAAGGAATAAAAGGAATAAAAATAGGTAAAGAAACTGTCAAAATATCCCTATTTGCAGATGACATGACCTTATACCTTTAAGACCCAAAAAACTCTACTCAGAATCTTCTGGACATCATCAATAGCTATGGCAATGTAGTAGGATATAAAATCAACATAGAAAAATCATTAGCATTTCTATACGCTAACAATGAGCAAACGGAAAAAGAATGTATGAAAACAATTCCATTTACAATAGCCTCAAAAAAAATCAAATACCTAGGTGTGAACCTAACAAAAGATGTGAATGACCTCTACAAGGAAAACTATACACTGCTGAAGAAAAAGAATGAGGAAGACTATAGAAAGTGGAGAGATCTCCCATGCTCATGGATTGGTAGAATCAACATAGTAAAAATGTCTATACTCCCAAAAGTTATCTACATATTTAATGCAATTCCCATCAAAATTCCAATGACATTCCTCAAAGAGATTGAAAAATCTACAGTGAAATTTATATGGAAACACAAGAGGCCATGAATAGCCAAGGCACTACTCATTCAAAAGAACAATTCTGGAGGTATCACAATACCTGACTTCAAACTATATTACAAAGCAATAACAATAAAAACAGCATGGTACTGGCACAAAAACAGACATGAAGACCAGTGGAACAGAATAGAGGTCCCAGATATGAAGCCACACAACTATACCCAACTTGTCTTTGACAAAGGAGCTAAAAATATACGATGGAGAAATAGCAGCCTCTTCAACAAAAACTGCTGGGAAAACTGGTTAGCAGTCTGCAAAAAACTGAAACTAGATCTATGTATATCTCCCTATGCCAATATTAACTCAAAATGGATCAAGGATCTAAATATCAGGCCACAAACTCTAAAGTTGATACTGGAGAGAGTAGGAAATACTCTGGAATTAGTAGGTATAGGTAAGAACTTTCTCAATGAAACCCCAGCAGCACAGCAACTAAGAGATAGCATAGATAAATGGGACCTCATAATACTAAAAAGCTTCTGTTCACCAAAAGAAATGGTCTCTAAACTGAAGAGAATACCCACAGAGTGGGAGAAAATATTCACCAGCTACACATCAGACAAAAGACTGATAACCAGAATATATAGGGAACTTAAATAACTAAATTCTCCAAAACTAATGAAAAAATAAAGAAATGGGCAAGTGAACTAAACAGAACTTTCTCAAAAGAAGAAATTCAAATGGCCAAAAAAACACATGAAAAAATGCTCACCATCTCTAGCAATAAAGGAAATGCAAATTAAAACCACACTAAGATTCCACCTCACCCCTGTTAGAATAGCCATCATTAGCAACACCACCAACAACAGGTGTTGGCAAGGATGTGGGGATAAAGGAACACTCTTATACTGTTGGTTGGAATGTAAACTAGTACAACCACTCTGGAAAAAAATTTGGAGGCTACTCAAAAAGTTAGCCATCGATCTACCATTTGATCCAGCAATACCACTCTTGGGGATATACCCAAAAGACTGTGACACAGGTTACTCCAGAGGCACCTGCACACCCATGTTTGTTGTGGCACTCTTCACAATAGCCAAGTTATGGAAACAGCCAAGATGCCCCACCACTGACAAATGGATTAAGAAAATGTGGTATCTATACACAATGGAATTTTATGTAGCCATGAAGAAGAGCGAAATGTTATCATTCACTGGTAAATGGATGGGATTGGAGAACATCATTCTGAGTGAAGTTAGCCTGGCCCAAAAGACCAAAAATCGTATGTTCTCCCTCATATGTGGACATCAGATCAAGGGCAAACATAACAATCGGATTGGACTTTGAGCACATGATAAACACTTTAGCACACAAGGGAGGGGTGAGGATAGGTAAAATACCTAAAAAAATTAGCTAGCATTTGTTGCCCTTAATGCAGAGAAACTAAAGCAGATACCTTAAAAGCAACAGAGGCCAATAGGAAAAGGGGAACAGGAACTAGAGAAAAGGGTAGATCAAAAAGAATTAACTTAGAAGGTAACACACACGCACAGAAAATTAATGTGAGTTAACTCCCTGTATAGCTATCCTTATCTCAACCAGCAAAAACCCTTGTTCCTTTCTATTATTGCTTATATTCTCTCTACAACAAAATTAGAAATAAAGGCAAAATAGTTTCTGCTGGTTATTGAGGGGGTGGAGGGAGAGAGGGATGGGGCAGAGTGGGTGGTAAGGGATGGAGTGGGGGCAGGGGGGAGAAATGACCCAAACCTTGTATGCACATATATGTATGTATAATATGTGTAATAAAATGTATAATATGTATAATATTAATAATAAAATAAAATAATAAATATATGTATGTATAATAAAATTTAAAAATGTAGATTTGATATTCTGACCTATATAACTTCCTCATTCATTAGAATTTTTTAGCAATTTTTGTCATGCAAATGTATTAATTGACTAGCAAATCAATTTTACTTCTCTGACTTTAATTGTCATTGGGTATTATAGAATAGCATCCACTGGGCTGAGCCAGGATGATCACGTGTTTTAGGTCAGGCTGAGCTACATAAGGCTATTCTAGGTCACATAGCACGAACCTGACTCTAAAACAAGTCAACTGTACCAAAAATTTATATTTAAATGCTCCTGTCTGTTTATTGAATGTACATATTCTCCTGTATGTTATCTGTGTTCCTCTGTTATCAACAATCTCTCCACAGTTTGAGGTAGTGGTTTTCCATGCAATCTCAATTTATTGATGAGTCCAAAAGACCATTGGTTTGTCCAGCTTTATTCTTCTTCTGATAAGAGTGATAGCCTTTAGGGTTTTCACATTGTGGGAGCTATAAATGAAAGCTCAGTCTCTACATTATGATTCTTCCCCACCCAGAAAGGCAGTATTTACTATAGGAAAGACAGTAAATATCAGCATGTGGAACATATAGAGAGTAGACTATATCAAAACAAAGCTGGAGTTAGCAGTAGAAAGTGAAGTTTGGGAGTGTTTTTGTCACAAGTAAAAAATAATAATAATAATAGTAATTGGTAGATTAATGTCGAACAAAAACAACAGCTAAAACATGTATCTACCCTGTAAGTTGTAAAGGCAGGTGAACCAAGGCTTTAAACAATGTGGTAATGCAGTACCACATTGTGTACTGCATGTGTCTGTCCCCTTCATTCTAAAACCTTTTCTATTTTGGTTGTCAGTTTGTTGGTAATTGCAGTCAGTGCTTCGTTAATCTTTCTCATGTGTATCTACTAACCCATTAACTCTTAAATCTAAGAGAAACTTTTCTAGAATCGCTCAGGAATTTTTTAATAATATTCTATGTGTCATTTCCAAGCCAATCCTGAAAAATGGGCATGGGAGCCACCTTTACAAAATTCATTCACCAAATAAGACACGAGTCTCATTTATGGCACATGATTACATGGAAATAATGTGGATTAGTCTTTCTTTGAAAGTTCACTGGATAACTGGAAACTAATGCTAGGTTAGTAATCAAAGCTATGTTGCATAATCATGTAAAGAAAAATCTGGAGGCATATTCATCAAAATGTTAACAGCATGTATCTCGGTTATATCTCCTTGAACATATCATAATGAAAATGTATTATTTTATAGTTAGACTTAAAATATTGCTCTTAGTTTAAAAAAATTAATTTAGTTGAGAAAATAGTAGAAATTGAAGCAAACTATTATTTGGGGATACATATTTTGAACCTCTTCATATCTTTGGAAAATTAACTGCTTTTGATATTTGGTGGTAGATAGAATTTGCCTTCTACCATGAGCACAAGAAAAACCAGATACTTACTGTTCCAGCCTTTCTTGCTTAGTAAAGTCAGTCTCAGATTCTTAGGCTTTGAACTGGAAGATTGAGGGGAAGACACAGCAATGTGATGAATCAACTCTCAATAAGTCACAAAAGAATGTCTTATTTTCAGAAGCAGCTATTGCACTACAATGCACTGGGCTCCTCCTTTTTAGTACTTGTCCTATCTATAGTGAAGCTAGAATAGAAGCAGAAATGATGTCCTTGAACAACTGTCTCTGCAGCTCAGTTTTGATTTCGCTGTGATTTTAAAGTTTCCCTTTTTCCTGGGTGTTTTCCAAGCCTTATTCTCCAGTTTTCCTTGCATTACTGTGAGTGACCCAGTAAGTACACTGCTTTGGAACTTAAATCTACATGAACCAGTTCTATTTGCAATCAAGAACTGTGACAGATAAAGAACATAGGCAGTAAAGTGGAATGGAGAATTAGTTCATGAAGAATATATTTAGAGCAGATGCCAGTGCTTCATGCCTGTAATCCTAGCTACTCAGGAGGTAGAGATCAGGAGGATCACCATTCAAAGCCAGCCTGGGTAAATAGTTCAAAGGACTCTATTTTGAAAATATCTAACACTAAAAGTGCTGGTAAAGTGGCTTAAAGTGTAAGCCCTGAGTTCAAGCCCCAGTACTGCAAATATATATATATATTTAGACTTTACATATAAGAATCTAGATGAAAGATTTGGAAGCATGTGAGCTGACTCTAGCATGCTGTTATTTATAAGCAAAGCCTTGCTCAAGGGTAGCATAACATATAAATGCAAAGATAGTCTTCATGGTACTCAGTATTTAATGTAATATAATAGTGTAATAATAGTAATATTGGTTAGCTCTATATTCAATAAGGGTTTCAGCCAATTTGATAACTTACAAAGACCATAGCTGTGGCATTAATAAAAGAGTTGCCAACTGTCTGGGTATTTATGCCACTGCACAAGGAATATGGCAGTTCAAAGAACTGTTGTCTTATGCTTCAGATAGAACTGCAAAACTCTCAGGCCATTGCACTGGTATGGCTTTATATCTCAGGAATGTGACTTTATGATATTGGGAATGACACACTAATAATTTGCTTAGCCATAAAACTTAGGGAATTTAGTGATATTTCACAAGAAGTCTTAAGATGCCTAGAATTTTTTTATAATTATAAGACCTGTATCTGTTAAAACTCAAAAAGGAGAGGGCTCCTTTAAAGAATAGAATTTTAAAATCACTATCTATAACCAAAAAAAAATTCTGATAAAAAAAGAGAGAGGAAGGGAGGACTCTTGGTGAACAGACAACTCAGGTTTGTTAGAATGAGAGTGTAAGAGACAGAGCATCATAAAAATATAAATGACACTTAAGATACAAAGGAAAACAAATTATAGCTTTGAATGTAAATATTAATTTTGTATAAGTTTTCTTTGAATAAAAGTTTTGAGGGAGAAATTTCAAATTTAAAGAAAGCAATCTAGAAAAGCAGTGACATCATCTAGCATAAATCAAGAGACATGACATATTCAATGTAAGACACATAATAGTAATTGGTACTTACTGTGTGCCTGACCTTCTTACCAGTATTTTACATACATTAATTTACTTAATCTTCACAAAATAGTATGGGTTGTAGAATTGTTATCAGCAATTTTGGATACTGAACCTGAAGCATAAAGATATTGAGCAGCTTGCTCAAAGATACACTGCTAAAAAAGTGTAGCTCGATCTGTGTTTTAAGCCAATACTTTAAGTCTAGAGTGCACACTTAATTGCTATGCTGTGAAACTACAACAAAATATAAAAAGTCTGTGGAAAATCAGATCATAGAATGAGGACTGAAATTGAAAAAGCTTTTCCTCAGTGAGTCAAAGCACACATTTATGTTAACCAAAATTCCATGAAAAACATGAAAAGGCCTAAAAGTGAACTACAATTACACCATCATGCAATGTAGCTAAACAACCAGCTTTGGTGTTTCCTGATGAGTATGGTTTCACAATTTTGAGAAACACATCATCATTAAAGTACATTAATAATTAGCCTGGGGCAAATTGTAAGAACACATACACACATAGTAGTTCAAGAAATAGTAGATGATGCAATTAGGTTAATAAGAACACTGCAGAAATAAAGTCATGCTATGAGAAATTTTAGTCACTTATTAAATCAATACTGTTGAAGTTACCATTATGTCCAAGCACTTTCAAGTATTTGAAAGATTTCAGTGAACTAAACCTATGAAAATCACTCAATTTCTGTTTTAATAATGAGCAATAGAATACCATGAGCATTTATAGTACTATCAGTTCTTTACATGAATGGGGAAAGGGAAATTCAGATTATCAGGGTTAAGATGAGATTGATTAATAAAAAATAATACTTGAGAAGTCTTAATGAAGGTGATGGAGTTGGCACTAGCTACCAAAATATCTGTCTGAATTTGGTGATATTTATGTCAGTGCGAAGATCTCAGGCAGAGAGGAGTCTTCTACTCAAGGAATAGCAATAGGCCAGTGCAGAAAAAATTATTGAGGGGGAAAGTACCATAAATAGGTTGGGCTGTTTAAGACTGTGTAGGCCATTTTATAAACTTAAACTTTTATCCTTAAGTATTTGGATGCCATTATTACTTTTGACTAGAACAGAGATGTAATATGACTAGGATTTGTGAAGTGACATCCTAACAGCAGTGTTGACTAAAGAAGGTACAGACAATGATAGAAGCCAACATGGCTATTTAAAGGACTAGTGTACTGGTTTAGCAAAGATATGACCATGGTTATAACCAAAGGATTTAGAGGAAGGAGTGGCAAAGTGAAGCAGGTTCACTGAGCACTATGTATCATCTTACCTGAGTCTGGTGAGTTGCACTGTATCATAAGTTTCATGAAGTGGACTTATCACTTATAAGAACACAGGAAAAGACAGCAGAAGCCTAGGGTTCAGTGTAAACCAGAACCCAAGATTCAGGAAAGCTGCCCATGGTGTATGGATCCAGACTGTGTATGCTTCACAGTTGGAGGATCTCAGAAAGCACCCCACAATGAGAATCATTGGGCTTCAAAAATCAGTGAAACACTGAAGTACATCTGGTTGTAGGGAGGACTGGAACAAAGCATGGGCTAATGTGTGCAAGTCTCCCTTATCTCAGGATGCTATATTTTCACCGTATTCTTCAGTTATTCTTAAGAACTTCAAGAGAGAAAAGAAGAGCAATTGGGTATATCCAAAGCCAACCAGAGAACTGCCCTATAATGATGTAGAATGTCAAAATGAGTTTTATATTCTAGAAACCAAATGAAGAAAGGCACAAAGGAGCAGAGAAGACCAGCTGCAGCAACCATTAGATTCAACAATGCGAGTGCATTGCTTTTTAATAGAAACAATTTTCTTGGTTTGCTGGAAGTAAAACCTGGAGAACTGATTTAAAAATATGGAAAAAGAGGAATCAGAGACCAAAAATAAAGGCAATGTTTAAAGGAATTTTGTTGCAAAGCCAAAAGACAACGTATAAGGTATGTGTGATCAAAATAAGGTGTTTTCCTTTATTTTTTCAGAAAAAGGAATTAAAGAATGTTTGATTAAAAATGAGAGTGATCTAGTGAAAGTGGACTGTTTGACATAAGGGAGACAAAAGTGCAGAAAACTTGGTGAAGGAAATGTCCTTAGGTAGGTAAGGCAGGGTGGCAATTAGTGCCACATAAAAAACTGGATTGATAGGCAGTTATATAGAACTCATCCTTAATAATAGACATAGAGGGAGAATATATAATTTTGCTGCTAATAAGTGGTGAAATCCAGGGTTGAACATCTGTGAAAGTTCTTTTAGTTGCTTCAAATTCACTATGGTGAAGAAGGAATGCTGTTAATTGAAAGTTTGTGTATGCTTCTGCATATGCAATTTGATTATACCAAAATTCCTGAACACTACCTTGTAGAAGTTTTCCTTCCCAGCAATATAAGGACATAGAAAAACCTATTCCATTAAATTTGAGTCAAAGAATAGAAAATTTGGACAAAACTTGAATGATTACCTTTAAATAATTGAGCTACAATAATATTTGTTAAAACTATCTCAAGGGAGATAATTGATATTTTGTTTATAAATACTTAGGTTCAGTCACATTTCAAACTGAAACCAAAATGTTTACTCTTAAAGTTGACTTAAATATCAGGTTTTTTTCTATCCATTTTTAACAGCAGATTTTCATGATGCAGAAAAAGTTTGACATGCTGTTTCTGTTGCCCTTTAGGTTTAGGTAATATACACCTGCGCAGATAAAGAAATCAGAAATTCACAGCTTCTGAGTACTTTATGGTAGAAAGTATTATTACTTACGACTAGCAAACACTATGAAATTGAAAATGATGAATCTTGATAGTTCAGATTTACCAAGATAAAATCAGAGAGTCTGGGAAATAACATAGCTCTCAGCAATTTTTAACAAAAAAATTTCAGCTACTATGATTGACTTTATGCTATTTCAACACAAAGACATAAGTAATAGATATTTGTAGTCTTTATTCACAGATATATTTTTCAAAATATGCGTTTTTCAAAAAATGAGGAGGATTCTAAGATGGTGGCTAGAGGGAGGAAGCAGAAAGCGAGCCTCCTGTAGTGAAATTTTGGAGAGATGCTGGAGACACACTTTGCAGGCATTATCACTGAGAAGAGGCATAACTTTGACCCCTCCACACCTCCAGCTGGTGCAGAGAATCTCCACTTCACGTTAAATGGAGAAACCAGGAGGGTCCCCAGGCTGCCAGTCGCCAGCACCCAGAAGGCTTGGGAAGACACGGACCAGGTGAGCTTCATGGTACCACAGTACTCCCACAGACAAGCCTGGGCCAGAGCAGCATAGCCCCCTGGACAGACCGACCCCCACCCAGGGAAAAAAGAAAAACTGAGTAATAAGCAATAAGAGCAATAAAGACATGTGGGAAAGAGGGTGGGGTGCACTGAGCGCCAAAGATTGGGGGAAGGGAACCCTTCCCAGGACTGTAAATAAACAAGCCAGGCAGGCAGGAGAGGCTCTGGTGGGAGCAGGGGCATGCCTAGCAACCAGGAGCGGGAAAGCTGGTGAGAGTGGCAGAGGGAGGAAAACTCCACAGGAGAGGAGGGAAGACCCACTTCCCACCTGAACTGTAAACAAACATGGCGGCTGGCAGAAGCAGCAGCACCGCCCAGTAATCAGGAGGAGGAAAGCTTGTGAAAGTTGCAGTGGGAGGAGGACTGCACAGGAGAGAGGGGAAGACCCACCTCCCACATGAACTGTAAATAAATACGCAGCCCGAGAACACGGTTGCAGTGTCACCTTTCCCAGTGTGCTTGGAAAGGGGAAAGCTTGTAGCAGAGGCTCCCACACAGGAGAACTCTGAGCAAACAAAGCCTGCAGGGCCAGGTGAGTGCTAAGCTCACCCCTGAGATCTGCATAAATAATGCCATCAGCAACAGCAGGCTGACAGCAGAGGGCAAGGAAGTCACAGCTGCAGATACCACTCTCAGAACTGTCTCCAGACTCCTTTTTTTTCTTTGTCTCCCTACCTTTGAGACAGACAGTAGAGAGTAACCTCAACTTAGGTACACACAATCAAACCTTCAAACAACTAGAGACAAACAACTAAATTACAGGAATCACCACATACCTATCAGTACTAAAGCTTAATGTTAACAGACTTAATTCATCCATCAAAAGGCACTGCATGATGAAATGGATTAAAAAGGAAGATCCAACAATTTGTTGCTTACAGGAGACCCATCTCACCAACAGAAATAAGCATAGGCTAAGGATGAAAGGCTGGAAAAAGATTTACCAAGCCAATGACCCACGAAAACAGGCAGGAGTAGCAACACTTATCTCTGACAAAGTAGACTTCAAACCTACATTGATCAAACGAGATAAAGAAGGACATTCCATACTAATAAAAGGGGAAATAGACCAAAGGAAATAATAATCATCAACCTGTATGCACCCAATGTCAACCCACCCAATTTCATCAAACATACCCTAAAAGACCTAAAAGCATATATAAACGCCAACACAGTGGTTGTGGGAGACTTTAATACCCCATTATCATCAATAGATAGGTCATCCAAACAAAAAATAAATAAAGAAATCCAAGATCTAAAATATGCAGTAGATCAAATGGACCTAGCTAATGTCTACAGAACATTTCATCCAACTTCTACACAATACACATTCTTCTCAGCAGCCCATGGAACCTTCTCCAAAATAGATCATATCCTAGGGCACAAAGCAATCCTCAGCAAATACAAGAAAATAGAAATTATACCACACATACTATCTGATCACAATGCAGTAAGAGTAGAACTCAACAACAAAAATAAAGACAAAAAACATGCAAACAGCTGGAAACTAAATAACTCATTACTTAATGAAGAATGGATCATCAATGAAATAAAAGAGGAAATTTAAAAGTTCCTGGAAGTCAATGAAAATGAAAACACAATGTATCGGAACCTATGGGACACAGCTAAGGCAGTCCTGAGAGGAAAGTTTATAGCCATGAGTGTATATATTAAAAAGACTGAAAGATCCGAAATCAATGACCTAATGATACATCTCAAACTCCTAGAAAAACAAGAACAAGCAAATCCCAAAACAAATAGAAGCAGAGAAATAATAAAAATAAGAGCTGAAATCAATGAAATAGAAACCAAAAAAATCATACAAAGAATTAATGAAACAAAAAGTTGGTTCTTTGAAAAAATAAACAAGATTGATAGACCCCTACAAACCTGACTAAAATGAGGAGAGAAAAAACCCAAATTACTAGAATCAGGAATGCAAAAGGGGAGATAACAACAAACACCATGGAAGTCCAGGAAATCATCAGAGACTACTTTGAGAATCTATATTCAAATAAATTTGAAAATCTTAAAGAAATGGACAGATTTCTAGATACATATGACCATCCAAAACTGAACCAAGAGGAAATTAATCACCTGAATAGACCTATAACACAAAATGAAATTGAAGCAGCAATCAAGAGTCTCCCCAAAAAGAAAAGTCCAGGACCTGATGGATTCTCTGCTGAATTCTATCAGACCTTTAAAGAAGAACTGATACCAACCCTCCTTAAACTGTTCCATGAAATAGAAAGGGAAGGAAAACTGTCAAACACATTTTATGAAGCCAGTATTACACTTATTACAAAACCAGGCAAAGACACCTCTAAAAAGGAGAACTATAGTCCAATCTCCTTAATGAACATTGATGCAAAAATCCTCAACAAAATAATGGCAAACCAAATTCAACAACAGATCAAAAAGATTATTCACCATGACCAAGTAGGCTTCATCCCAGGGATGCAGGGGTGGTTCAACATACGAAAATCAATAAACGTAATAAACCACATTAACAGAAGCAAAGACAAAAACCACATGATCATCTCAATAGATGCAGAAAAAGCCTTTGATAAGACCCAACACCATTTCATGATAAAAGCTCTAAGAAAACTAGGAATAGAAGGCAAGTTCCTCAACATTATAAAAGCTATATATGACAAACCTATAGCCAGCATTATACTTAACGGAGAAAAACTGAAACCATTCCCTCTAAAATCAGGAACCAGACAAGGATGCCCGCTATCTCCACTCCTATTCATCATAATACTGGAATTCCTAGCCAGAGCAAAGCAGATACCTTAAAAGCAACTGAGGCCAATAGGAAAAGGGGACCAGGAACTAGAGAAAAGGGTAGATCAAAAAGAATTAACCTAGAAGGTAACACACATGCCCAGGAAATTAATGTGAGTCAACTCCCTGTATAGATATCCTTATCTCAATGAGCAAAAACCCTTGTTTCTTCCTATTATGGCTTATACTCTCTCTATAACAAAATTAGAAATAAGGGCAAAATAGTTTCTGCTGGGTATTGAGGGGGTAGTGGGGAGAGGGAGGGGGCAGAGTGGGAAGTAAGGAAGGGGTTGGGGGCAGGGGGGAGAAATGACCCAAGCCTTGTATGCACATATGAATAATAATAAAAAAATGACTTATTTCTATTTACTTAATGCCTAAAACCAAATATATTTTAGAAAACAATAGATCGACTTTTTATGTATTTCAGATGTACAGCAATACTAGTCCTTTACAGTTCTTGGTTTGTTTTCAGCAATTTGTGTGCACATATATGTGTTTATGTGCTTATTATACACTGGAAATCTAAAACATTTGAACATTGAGTCCTCCTGCTAATTTAAAATATAGATGGACACTGAACCAGGAAAACTTTTCCTAAAGAAAAAAAAAAGATAGATTTGAGATAATTGTTTTCTTTACTAATTCTGTTTCAACTCAATCAATCAAGAAATTTTCTATATTAGGAATTTGGAGAGAGTGACAGGTATAAACCAAATCAATTCTTTATCTTGAAGAAAGTGATTCATTACAAAGTGGTTTTCATTTGCAGCCCTTCATGACTCCAAATTTTGGTATATTTTGTTTGGCTGATACACTATCAAAATTATTAAATATGAACAGTCATAGAAGTCATGCACTCAGCAATGGTCAACACTGCTCTCTAAATTCTAAGCCAATTGAGAATGGATATAGTTATAAAGTAAAAATAGATGGGCAATCTACTTTTGGCTTCAAAATTGGCCTAGTGGTTTTTTTCTTCTGAATTGAAATTACCTTCTACATTAAACAAACACATATAAAAAACTGCAGGCCTCTCCAACTGTAAATTTACAAGGTTTAATTTACACAATTAATTGTTGCATATCTCATTTAATAAATTGTTCCACACCCTTTGTCCATGATGGAGATTCAAGTGTGGGCAGGTGTTCTGACATTGTTCCCAATTCTGAGTAAGTGTAACAACCTTAGACATGGGCAGGTGCAGTTCCTAGCTAATGCCCCATGCTTTGCACTGCCTCCCTGAAAATGCTGACATCACCCACCTGTGTGTCTGGGATCTGAGAGCTGCCTTACAAAATGTAGGAGTAGCCTTACTTAAATAAGGTACCCATCTCTCTGCTCTTGATCAAAGAAGGAAGATGAAGAGATGCTTGTGGATAGTTTTCTCATTTAATTCCCACATCAACCTGATGAGATAGGTAATATTAAATTGATATTTCTTATGGAACATAAAAGAAATGCAGAAGTTCAGTGAGCTGTCCAAACGCAAATAGTTCTTTGTCAGTGTTGAATATAAGCCCTTGAAATCAAGTTTATATTGAACTCTTATTTTTACAAAAAAAATAGCTATATTTTAAGGTGGTATGGCAAAACAGAGATCACAGTCTTATGGAAAGAGGATTCATTGTATATGCTATATTCTGGGATGCTTTATTTGATTCAGGGCAAAGTTTTTGACTCATTGGTTCATATGGCTGAAATTGGCTCTTCTATATAATTAAGGCAAAGAGAAGAATAATTTGGAAATAGTATTGACTAGCTAAATAGTTCAACATTCTTTTTGTGCTGTTTAGTTTTGTTTAAGTGTAATTGAAAATAAGGACATGCTCAGTATGCATAAATAGATTGGTGAATTTGTTTGACATTCTCTACTTGTTATATTAGGTTGTTTTTAAAATCCAGCTCCCCTGCACCCAAATGCAAGTATCTAAAGTAGAGCTGATGTTTTATAGTTTTCATAAGCATATCTAGACTGCATGTTAAATTATCTAACACTGATACCTTCCTAATTATGTCCTCTATGTCAAGAGAATTTTAGTTCCCTTTCTCTGTCTACATAAAGCTCAGAACTATTTCCTATGGGACAGGATACTATTCCATCTTCCAAGATGATTTCAATAACAAACATGTTCAGCCATCTTTAATACAGAGAAATTTTTTTCCATGATCTATAGTACACCAGGAAATAGTATTTCTCAGTATTTTGAAACCCAAGTATTTTTTGATAATCCTTAAAGTTGTATATGTGTATATAACACATTATGACTACTACTAAAAAGCTAACCAAAGCAGTATAGGGATATAAGTGATTCTTTGAAGAGCCACACAACACCACAAATATTTTCTGATCTTCTTAATGCAAAAGAGTCCCTTGCATGGCATTCTACAACATAACTGATCACCTTTATAGTTCTCTCTTACTATACTTGAGAACAACTGGTAAATTGACACAAGAAGTTTATTATCTACTTTACCATGTGAAATAATGTATATCAAACCATGAAGGACACTACATATTCCAAAATCATTCCACACTCCTCATTCTGACATTTAGTGGTATTGATTATACTCACCTTCTCTTCATCTCCTAGCTAGAGCCTTTGCATTTTGTCACTTGCCACACTCATTTTTGCCTGTGTGGTTCTTTTTATCCTAGCATTAGATATCATTTCTTTATTGAATAGGTTCCTTTCTGCCATTCTCATCTCATAAACAAACTCCTTGGAGAGGTCTTTTCTGATTAGGCAAAGTATCCCCCACTACATAATTTTTATCTTATCACTTATCACTATCTTTGAGTTTCCTGTTTGTTCAATGTTTCCCAAACTTCATCCTCTTGGTGGTATAATAGGTATGGGCATTATTAGTAAATGTTTTAAGTCCACTTTTTAGAACAGTGCAAGCTGGTCAGTAGATATCCCATGAATGACTACTATTTTGAGAAAATATAATAGAGTGAATATCTATACACTTATAAAAATTAAATGTTTAAATCTTAACATGCATTGCAATGGTATTAGAATGTAGGCTTTGGGAGAATATTAGATCTTTAAGGCGCAGTCCTCACGATTGAGATCAGTGCCTTATAAGAGAAACCCCCAGAGAGTTCCCTTACCTCTTCTGCCACATGAGCACAGGGGGAGGAAATCAGGAAGTATCAACCAATTTCTATTAACCAACAACAGGACCCTCATCATAAATGCAATTTACTAGTATTTTGATGTTGGACTTCCCATCTTCCCTAAGTATAAGAAATAAATGTTTATTGCTTAGCCCACACAGACTATAGTATTATTCTTAAATATGTCAGCTAAGATTTGCAGTGAATCAAGAAAAATTATATACAACAAACTATGTATACCAAATATTGATTCCTGATTAAATAAAGACACATGACTACTCAGTATTTTCTAAATGTTTTCTTTCTTAGATTCATTTTCAACAAATGCTTTATGCAGTAAGATATGTAATTACAAATGCAAAACATACAGTGAAGAATTGAAAGAATGAAAAAATTCAAGGTATTGCCTTTGAAAGTATAATTTCAATTGGTCCTCTAGGTTTTTGTATGTGTTCTGCCCTCCATTTTTCTTTTGGATGTGTTGTCATTTGAACATTATTTTCCCCTAAATTATTGATACTACAATGTTCATGAGAAAAAAAGACTCTAAAGTATATTCTGTTGGTTAGTTTTGCTTTTCATACCATTTCCAATATGTTGTGAAACAACTCCATACCAGTTTATAATTCTCTCTTTTAATCTTTCTTACAATTGCATACTATTCTATTATGTCATGGTACCTAATTTATTATACCAATCTTCTACAAATGGACATTAAAGTTTTTTCTAATTATTTTCATAAACTTTTGCATTTTGTAAGAGTAGATTCTGATTTACAAAATGATTTCAAGGATAATACTGGAATTGCTGAATACTCCACACTCAATTTTGCCCATTATCAACATCTTTGTATCACACATCTGTTGAAAATAATAAATTGATATTGGTAATAAAATTTTTATTAACTACCCTTCTTTTTCACTTCCAGAATCTTATGTATGTTGCCACAGTACATTAGGCATGTTTCCTTAGGCTTCTCATGCCTACGATGTTTTCACAAACTTCCTTTAGTTTTGATGCCCTTAACAATTTTGAGAAGCATCATATATATTTTGTAGAATGCAATTCAGCTGGTGTTTATCTCATGCTTTTCTTTTGATTACATTGTGGTTATGTGTTTGTGGGGAGAAAAACACAGAGACACTGTGAACATTTTCTCACGTCTTATTAAAAGTACATATCACTATGGATGTTAAGCCGGATCATGGGTGTGAGATACTGTTTTTCATATTTCTATGATGTAATTATTCTTTTAGTTATTCTTTATCTCTCCATTTCCATACCATCTTCTTTGTAAGGAATTAGCTACGCATAGTTCACTGTTAAGGAGTAGGAATTATACTCAACCTTCCTTGACAGTGAAGAAGGTTTATGAATTATTGGAACTCTTCTGCCTAAAAGACTTTATTATACTTTCTCATTTATTTATTCATTTACTCTCTTATTTATATCATTATAGCTTCATGGGTATTTATTTTATACTCCAGATGATCGATATAAATTTATTTTTCAAATTGTCCCAGTACAACCATATCACATGCTTTTTGTGGGCTCCTGTGTTACTTTGAAATATGCATCATCAATGTAAATTTTCCTAGCAATTACTTAATTTCAGGAACTAGAAGAGGTTTTGGCTCATTTACTCTTGCCTCAATCCTAGAATTGGTGGTTTGTCTGAACAGCATGAATCATTTAATTGGCATTTAACATTAGAAACCAATATATGGTACTAAGAATATTGATTGACACTGGGATTTACATTTAGGTCCTCTCAACTGATAGATCAAAGAAATAAATGTGCTCACTAACTATGTACACACATATGTACAGTATTTTCTATAGTTGGACATCTGTGTCTATGTTGATTAAAGTATGAGTTCATATAGATTCCTATATGAACTTATAGTTTCTTTTGTTTTAATTCTTATGGAGTCTACTCACTAGTTATATCAACACTATTTTCCTTTCCTTCTTTAATGTGGTGTTTTGTATATTTATAATAAATTTATAATTTTGTCATAATTTATTCTATTCTGGGATCTCCAATCTGTTAAATGATATTTATAATACTACATACATTATGGTTCACTCTTTGTGCCAGGAAGTTTTATAGGTTTTGATAAATACATGTGTAATATGTGTCTACTATCAAAGTATCCAACAATATAAATAAGCTGGAGCAAATTACAAAAAATGAAACAAATATGACAATATGATCACCTGATACAATGAGCAAGTTTAACATTAAGAGTAACACATTTTGTCAATAGAATATACTTTGACATGCTGTGATAAAATTCCACATTGTGGTCTTCCCCAAAAGCAGAGGACATTTTAGAGAAGTAAAACTTTTTATGTTATTAAGAACATTGTCCTAAAAAAATCGTGCTTCAGTCCCATCCCCCAAACCTAGGCAATCTATAAGTGTTTTACCATCTCTATAATTTTGCCTAATCACGAATGTTGTATACTCAGAATCATAGAGTATATAACATTTTTAGATTAATTCCTTCACTTATCAGAATGCATCAATCCATTCATCTTCTTTATATCTTGGCAGCCCTTTTAAATATTAGTAAATATTATTCCATTTCATAATTGTACCAAGGTTTGTTTATCCATCCTCCTAGTGAAAAACATCTCATTGGTTCATTTTGTGTGTGTGTGTGTGTGTGTGTGTGTGTGTGTGTGTGTGTGAGAGAGAGAGAGAGAGAGAGAGAAAGAGAGATAAAGAGAGAGAGAGCAAGAAAGAGATCAAGAAAAAGTCACTCTTAATATTTGTATACAGATTTGGATATGGACATTATTTTTCAATTTAATTAGGTAAATATCTAGAAGTAGTAAATGCCAACTTCAGAGTATAATAGTTCACTCTTAAAACTATACTTAGAAACTATAAAGAACTTTCAAATTTTCTTTCAAACTGTTGATATTATTTTGCATTGTTGCCAGTAATGAATGTATGTTCTTATTACTCCTCATTTTTATCAGGATTTGGTTTTGTTCCATTTCTTTTTTATTTTTGTTCTTTCTAACAGGTATGTAATAGGGTCTCATTGAGGTTGGATTGGCAATTCCCTAATGTCAAATGATATGTAGCAATGTTTTATATGATATTTTCATTCTATATACATTCTTTCATTAAGTATCTGTTTTGTTTTTTTACCATTTTTAATTAAGTTGTTTTCTGACAAGAAAGATTTTTAAATTTTTTCTTATGGATGGTAATATGATTTGAGTTTCTCTACAAATAATTGTGTTGAAATTAATGTACATTGTTAAAACTTTTAAAGGTAGACACTTAATCCAGTGGCAGCATTGAGAGGGTACAGCCTTTAAGAAGTGAGGCTACTAAAAGGTGGCTAGGTCACAGAGGTCATTATCCTGGGAAGAGATTAATGTTATTCAAAAAGGAACCAAGTTAGTTCCTACAAGAGCAAGTCTAGCCAGTGAATTTCTCTGGATCCTGTTTTACAATATAATCTCTTCTTTACATTTTATTTTGGGATATTTTATGGTTGTGCTGGTTGAGGGTTACATTGTAGCATTTGTAAAAGTTCTTACAATATGTCAAATATATCATACTTGAATTCACAGCTGCCAACATTTTCCTTTGTCCCTTTTCCTCATTCCTGGAATACTTTCAAGAAGTATTGTTTTTCTATTTACATACATGTGAACATAGTATTTGCATTATATTCACCCTCCCACATCTTTCCCTACCTCCTCCTCCCTCTTACTAGTACCACCTCCCAGGTAGAACCTGTTTTGCTTTCCTGTTCTCCAATTTTTTAAAAGAAAAAAGAATTGACATTTTTGCTTATTTAAGTTAGCTACATAAGGATTTTCCTTGTGGCAATGTCCATGCACATATGTATTATAACCTGATTTGGTTCATCGCTTCTATTTTTCTTCTTTCTATCTTAGTCCCTTTCTTATGGTAGTTTCAACAGGTTTAAAAATTCTATATTCATTGTTCTATAGAGAGCACATTAACCATATTCACCATCCTCTTTTACTGTCCCCATCTTGTACAAGACCTTCACTTAGTGTGACCTGTTTCCCATAACATTGCTGTGCTTGTATGAGGTCCATATTCCACATCTGAGAGAAAACACACAGCTTTTGGCCTTGTGAATCTGGATAACTTCACTTAAGATGATGTTCTCCAGTTCCATAGATTTACCTGCAAATGACAAAATTTCATTCTTTTATATAGTGGAACAAAATTCCATTCTACATAAACACAAGTTTTTTTTTTAATTCATTTACTCACATGTGCATATATTGTTTGGGTCATTTCTCCCCCATGCTCCCCACCCCTACCCTCTCCCCCGCAACCCCCCTTGCTTCCAGGCAGAACCTGTTCTGCCCTTATCTCTAATTTTGTTGAGAAGACATAAGCATAATAAGAAACACAAAGTGTTTTTGCTAGTTGAGTTAAGGATAGCTATAAAGATTCTCAGCATTGCTTCCATGTACAAATGTGTTAGAACTCAAGTTGATTCATCTCTAACTGATCTTTACACTGGTTCCTGATCCCCTTCTTGTGTTGACCTCTGTCACTTTAAGGTTTCTGTATTAGTTCCTCTGGAGTGGGGACATCAACTGCTTTCATGTTTTGGATTTTCTACCTATCCCCATACCTCCTGTATGTGCTCTGCCTTTGTCATGTGACCCAAGTCCAATAACATTGCTGTATTTGCCCTAGATCTACAGTCCGCATATCAGGGAGAACATACAATTTTTGGTCTTTTGAGTCTTGCTAACCTCAGAAGAATGATGTTCTCTACTTCCATCCATTTGCTTGCAAATGATAAGATATCATTCTTCTTCATGGCTGAGCAAAATTCCATTGTGTTTAAATACCACATTTTTTTGTTGATTCGTCAGTAGTGGAGCATTTTGGTTGTTTCCATAACTTGGCTATTGTGAATAGCACTGCAATAAACATGGGTGTGCAGGTGCCTTTGGAGTAGCCTGTGTTGCATTCCTTAATACAACAGGAATTGTATTAGGAAACTGGGTTCCTAACCCCATCATCACATTTGGAGCATAATGGCTATTTCCATAGTTTAGCTATTGTGAATAATGTTGCAGTAAACATGGGTATGCACATATCTTTATTATAACCTGACTTACATTCCTTTAGGTATATCCCTAGGACATATATTGCAGAATCACATGGCAGTTCTATTTTTAGATTTTTTTAAGAGGCTTCCATACTGTTTTCCACAGCAGTTTTACTAATTTACATTCCCACCAGCAGTGTATGAGGGTTCCTTTTTCTCTATATCCTCACCAACATTTGTTACTATTTATGTTCTTGATGGTAGCCATTCTAACATGATTGAGATGGAATCTTAACATGGTTGTGATATCCATTTCCTTTATGGCTAATGATGTCGAGCATTTCTTAGTGTGTTTTTCAGCCATTTGGACTACTTCCTTTGAGAAAGCACTGTTCAATTATTTTGCCCATTGCTTCAATGGGTCATTGAATTTTTGAGGAGTTTAGTTTTTTGAGCTCCCTTTATATTCTGGTTACCAGTCTCTTGTTATATGTATAGCTAGCAAGTATTTTCTCCCATTTTTTGAACAGCCTCTTCAATTTAGTGACTATTTCCTTTGTTTGTGCAAAACTTTTTAAATTTCATGTACTCCCATTTATCAATTTTTTTCTCTTAGTTGTTGAGCAATTTGAGATCTATTTAGAAAGTCATTGCCTATGACTATAATAATTTGTTTATTCATATTCTTTTCTGCACTAAAGTCAAAGTTTCAGGTCTTATATTAAGGTCCTTAATCGACTTTGAGTTTATACTTGTACAGAATGATGGACATTGATCTAGTTTCAGTTTTCTGCATGCAGCTATCCAGTTTTCCCAGCAACACTTGTTCAAGAGGTTGTCTTCTCTCCATCGTTTGTTTTGTGCACCTTTCTCAAAAATTAGGTTGGTGTAGCTGTGTGGATTCATATCTGGGTTTTCTAATCTATTCTACTTCTCTTCTTATCTGTTTTTGTGCCAGTACTATGCTGTTTTAATTACTGTGGCTCTGTAGTATAGTTTGAAGTTGGGTATTGTGATACCTCCAGCATTGCTGTTTTTGCTTAGTATTGCCATGGATGTGCATTGTCTTTTGTGCTTACAAATGAACTTTAGCTTTGAGTTTTTGATCTCTGTCATGAGTGTCATTGGAATTTTGGTGGGAATTGCATTGAACCTGTAGATTGCTTTTTGGTAAGACAGTCATTTTCAAAAGACCAAACCTGCTATTCATAGGCATTGAAGAAGAAGAAGAGGTGCAGACCAAAAGTATATGTAGTATATTCAACAAAACAATAGCAGAAAATTTCCTAAATCTTAAGAAAGAGATTCCCATTCAGGTACAAGAAGCCATCAGCACACCAAAGAAACATGACCAAAATAGAACCACTCCATGTCATATTGTAGTTAAAACAATTAGTACAGAGAACAGGAAAGAATATTGAAGGCTGTAAAAGTGAAAAATCAAACAAAATGTTAAGGTAAATTCATCAAAATTACAGGAGATTTCTCAACAGAAACCTTAAAATCAAGAAGGACATGGAGTAAGGTATTTCAAGCATGGAAAAAAAATTCAGTCCTAGGATACTCTACCTAGAAAAGCTATCATTCAAAATTGAAGGAGGAATTAAAATCTTCCATGATAAATAGAAATTAAAACAATAATGACCACTAAACCACCATTACAGAAAATTCTGAAAAGAATCCTACACACAGAAGATGAAAACAATTAGCGATGAAAGGATGGAAATTTTTGAACCTCAAGAGAATAGACAAGTAATCAGAGAGTAGCATAGAATTAGTTGCACACACATAAATCCTTATACAACAAAAAGAACTAAATACCAGAAATTACCACATTCCTCTCAACATTATCACTGAAGTTAATATACTCAACTCCCTCATCCAAAAACACAGATGCAGAAACTAGATTAAAAAGGAAGACCTGACAATCTGTTGTTTACAAGAAACCCACTTTACTGACAGACACAAGCATTACCTTAGGGTGAAAGGGTAGAAGAATATTTACCAAGCCAAGGGCCTGAAGACAGGCAGGAGCAGCAATATTTATATAAGATAAATTACACTTCAAACATAATTAGTCAGAAGAGACAAGGAAGGTCAATTCATGCTAATAAAAGAAGTAATACATCAAGAGGAAATAACAATTGTGAACTTATTTGCACACAATATTTGTGCACCGAACTTCATTAAACATATGCTCCTGGATTTAAATTTACAAATAGACCACAACACAGTGGTGATGGAAGACTTCAATAATCCTTTATCACCAATAGATAAGTCATCTAGATAAAAATCAACAAAGAACCTGAATGATACCATAGATCAAATGTACCTGACTGACATCTACAGAGTATTCCATCCTGTGACAGCACAACATACATTCTTCTCAGCAGCCCATGGAACTTTCTCCAAAATGGAACATATGTCATGTCTTGTGCATACTTCTGACATTATGTCACCTTACCTGTGGTGACAGCTCCAAAAAGTCCTCACTAGACCATTACAGATGTTGACACCATGCTCTTGACTCTCCTGACTGCAGAATTGTAAAATAAATAAACTTTTTTTAACTTTGTTTTCTTTTTTTGGTGGTGATAAACATATGTCTAATTCTGAGCCATATCTTCAGACCAAACTTCTTTTTTTATAAAATTCCAATCTTCATCTATTTTGTTACAGCAAGAGAAAATGGACTAAGACAATCCTTAATCTAATACATAGCCTCAATTAGATGTAAGTTCACTGCAATAAAAGTGCCATCATTTGTGAACAATGTCTCTGCATGTCTTGAAACACATGGAAACTTGATGATACTAAGCAGGTAACTCTTATTTAAATACTGATCTCATAACTCCCAGTGGCAACTGACATGGCTCTGGATAGTCAACTGACTGAGTAAATAAGATTAGTTAAATGTAGTCTCTGAAAGTTAGAAAATTTTTGTTTTTAAAATCAATATTTAAAATTCTACAATAAAGATAATGGAGCAAGCTATTTCAAGTAAGATGAAAGTGGTTTGATGTCATACCCAACATATAACTAAGAAAATTAAGGTGCAGGGACTCGGGACTCAGCGTGCTAGGTAGAGTTGATGATTGATGCTTATTTGAGCATATTTAGAGAGTCATTTACTTGCTCTTGGGAGCTGATATGTAGCATTAAGGTGGATACTTATCAGACCAATTAGGTCTTCTCCTTCTGAGGGGTCTTATCTTTGTTAGTATCATTGTCTAATGTCAAATACCATTCCAAACCAAGAGTGACAATGGTAACTATGTCTCTTGGTCACAGATAATTTACTTTGATTATATAAAATCCACCATGATGTGATGTCAAAATGATTTCAATTATGACCGAACACTTATTTGTCACCTCCTTGCTGCATACTTTTAGAACATGAGTTACTTGTTCTGAGTCTCAGTTTTCTTGCCTATAAAAGACAGAATCATTGTTCAATCCTTTAACTTATCTGGTATTTATTTATGGAAACAATCAGGATAAAAATACCTACTAGGATTTACTGAAGAACTAAATAGTGTGAAGATACAGGTCACATTTTCTGAGATATGGGAGGCACTGGACAAATGTTTCTTTACTGATATTTTATCTTTTCTATATCACATTTAAAACCATAATGAGGTCATTTATTGCTTCTCTGTCATGTCATAACTTAAATAAAAGTGTTACATAAGACCATTACTTGTGCCACAGTTTTGTGACTAATAACTATTTTAAAGTATTTATTATAATATATTTAAGAGTCATGAACAAAAAATTATAGATTTATGTAAATTCTGACTTTTTTCTTGCTTGTTTTTTTCCTTTATTGTTTTGCTGGGTGGGGGTACATCATGGCATTTACAAAGGTTTTTACAAAGTGTCAACTATAATGTCCTTGAATTCACCCTCTCCACGGCTCTCCTTTATACCCTCCCTATTCATGGAATAGTTACACAGGTATCATTACTGCAATTACATGCACGTGTACACATTTTTTGCACTGTATTCATCCTCCTACCTTTTCCCCAACATTTTCCCCCTCTGACTGGTGCCAATCCTACCCCCTGGGCAAGACCTGTTTTGTCCTCCTGTGGTCCAATTTTGCACAAAAGAAAATATTAAAAAAAGAAAAGCAATGCATTTTTGTTTGTTTGAGATAAAGGTAGATACACAGGGAGCTTCCTTGTGGCATTTCCAGATATATGTGTTCTTCACCAGAGAGGCTTAAATGAGCACAGTTCTACATTTCAAATTTTATTCTAATTTTATCATTATTTGACTTGTTTTTCCAGTCTATTTTTTTATTTTTATACTTGTTTATAAAGTTATAAATTTAATTTTATTATTTGTTCAGTGTACATGATTAGAGGACATGTTGCCATGCAAATATGCCCAAAGGAAATGGATGTCTCCTAAATAATAGGAACTAAAGGAGTCACAACAATGCCCTGAAAACTCCATTTAAAAGTATGCATTGAATTATGCTATTTAATTCAAATAATACGAAAATTGTTACTGTATTTCTATGAATGTGTTAACCTTCAAGAATATATACAGGTGTTTAATCTGTGCTTAGCAAGATATAAATATCAAATTAGATGTCAATTAATTGATTAAAATATCTCATATTTGAGTTGCTATTTTAAATCTGACATTAAATAAACACCTTGCAGAAGCAGGTGAACATTTGATCTTCATTTCCTCACCTATTTTAAATTTTATTTACCATTTATTAAATTGGTAGTATGTGTCACGTGTCATGTGATATTCTCATTCATTTCTCAAAAAATTTCTTTAATTTTATTTCCAGTTTGGATTAATTCTACTACTAAATATTTATTCCTGAAACCAGATAAAATGAGTTGGTCCTCGAAATTTTTCATGTAAATAAGATTGACAAAATTCTCTAGCATTCTGATGCTTAATTATTCCTAGGCACTCAATTAATATATTCATGATTTTAATATATCCCAAATTTATTGCAACATCTTTCTACAACTCAACATTCAAATAAATCACCCCATTTGGAATTCATTTATAAATATATTGCTTTTAAGCACTGAATACAAATTACTCACAGATGTGTTTTCTTGATAATGATTTGTCAGTAATTCATTCTTGATTCTCTTACTGATAAATTTTCAACTATTTTCCTAGATATATACAAGCCATTGAAAATCCTTTTTTGGTTCAATATTTATTTACATTTATTATTGTTAATGCATCCAATCTATTTTAAATAAGAGCTACTGAGTTAAATCAAATCTAATAAAATTCATAGCTCTTATTTATCAGGTATTTTGGATTTCAAAATGTGATTAAATAAACTGTATTGTTCAGATTAATACAAACTCAACTTGTACTATTTAGTTTAATAGCATTTATACAAAAAGAAACCATACCATAATTACTAATCTCTTAGGCTCTCCCTTCCAAAGAATTATACACACCTGTGGGATATTGCATCATATTTATCCAACTCTCTTACTAATTATCAAAAACATAATCCATAAGAGACAAGGGTGTATGAAACAATTTAAGTTTAAATTGTATTTTATAATCTATCATAGAGACATCACATAGATTATTCAAGAAAATGCAAATCAAGGATACATTCTTTTATTTCAGGTGATTTTGACATACATTTGAATAAAATATAGGAGCATTCATTTCAAAGCTCTACTTTATGCTATTATAGCACTTTAACATCACATGTCTTCAAATACTTTTTTTTCACTCTCCCTCCTGCCAATGTACCTGTCTACAATTCCACAATCATTAAGAGGACAGTTCTGCAACATAATTGCATTCTTTCACAAACACTGTTGTCTCATGCCTGTGGGAGCAGTTAAAGGTAGTTTGAATCCTAAAATCATTCTCTTCACCTCTGCTTGAAAGCAAACATCATTTAAATTCTGTTTTTTTGAAGCATTGATGGAATTATGGAGTCTCTTTTATCACGATCTAATTTAATATTGAATTATACAGTATAACTATTGATTAGGACTAGAATCAAAATATATTTATGATACAAAGTACTTTAAAATGTGGCATTAAACATTAAATAATGTTTACAACAAGTGAAGTATGCATTATTAAAAAAAAAAAAACCTTTGGGAGGAAGATAATGGTGACTAAGGTGGGGAATCAGATCTCCTAAGACCCTTGACTTCAGAAACCTCCTTGAGATGCTGGAGCCACACTTGTGTAATTCTGATTGTTCCTAAACAAAATAATAACCACCACCACATAAGGTGAAGAAGAAATTCAAAAGCTGACCCTTAAATGTGCCCTTAATTGCACCTAACAGCTTCAAAATTCCTGTGCAGCACAGCCAGTAAGGTGTACTACTCCAGCCCTGGGGAAAAATGCCCCAGAGTGCTTCTCTTTTCTTTTCTTTCCCTTCTCTCCCCTCCTTTTCCTTCCCTCCCCTCTCTTCCCTTCTCTCTCTCTGTCTTTTTTTTCTTCTCATTCTTCTCCCAACAAGCACAAGCACAAGACAGAGCTTCAATCAGAATCAAACCCTGCAACATCCTGGACCCTAGCCCATGGAAAGCATCAATATGCTGTGTGAATGACACCATTTCTCCCCAACAGCTGTCTCCAAACCTGCCTGAATCAAACTGCAGAAATTACAAGTGAGCATCACACACCACATGCAGCTCCCGGACCCAGTCCCCACGCCAGAAAATAATCCAGTGCAGCCCCTAGGCAGTCTGAAGCCCTACTCAGCAAAATTGAAAGCTATAAACAGAGAACTGCAATCTAACACAGACATTGGAGTAGGGGGTGGGAACACTAAACCTTCCCTGAAGAATGGGAGAGGGCAAAGAGCTGACTCCTCACTGCTGAACTGTCAGTGGCAAGGAACTGAGCTCCCAGAGCTGAACTCTCATTGTCATGGCATAAAGCATCAAAGACTGAGAATGGAGGCAGGCTTACAAGACAACTGCCTAGAGTGGCTGCCAGCACTGAGCAGAGATTTGGAGGGAAATTAACCTCCCAAAGCAGGGCAGGAGGTGGATCCCAGAGCTGAAATCCAGGACAGAAGGCAGCACTCAAAACTGAATTACCCCACCTTTTTGGGGGAGGAGCTGACCAATTAGACCTGCAGCTGAAGAACACCCCATCTGCAGCTGCTGCTGAAAACAGCCCTGACCACCCTGTATGAGGTGGCGATCATATCTCACTTCACATCTACAAATAGTCTTGTGGACAGAAGGTCAAAATACCACTCACAAGCCAGTCACCTAGGGAGACCACATCAAAGCTTCCACAGGAACACCAATACCAGGATTGGACACCTAAGAAAGAACTCCAGAACTTTTATTAATAGACTGAACAAACTAGGTTCCTAAACTTGTTTTTATTATTATTATTATTGTGTATTTTTTCTTTTTTCTTTCTTTCTTTTTCATTTTTTACTCATGTATTATTAACTCCATCATCACTACTCTCTTATCCCCATTCTCATACTCTTCATTCTCCTTCTTGTCCGATACTACAATCCCTTGTTCACCTTACCAACTACTCTTTCTGCCCTTTCTCATCCATTCTTTCCCCTGACTTCATTTTCCACTCCTATCCTCCCCAACCTGTCACCACACTACCCTCCTGGTCAGCAGCGTACTCTACCAACTGCACAAAACAGCAGCCCCCCGCAATCCCTGACAAAAACACCCTCTACTACAACAGAAATACACCCAAACATACACAAGGGCCACAAAACACAGCAACCCCCATAACTCAACCCACCCAAACACTCCCTTTTCCACCCACCCTTTTTCTTATTGCCACCTTTACCTATTCCCCATAATCTATAACTAGCCTAATAACCATTACCCTCCCCAACTAATGCTGTTTATAGATATAATCATCAAGGGGTTCTCTATAGAATACATTAACAACTGGTCTGGAATTGAACCTGTGAACTTGTTAATTCTAAATTTCACCCCCAGATCAGGGTCAGATAGAGCACATCAACTAAGCTAACAACTAAGTCAGTCACAACACAAAAATTAAATCAGGGAAAGAAATCAGGCAATCAAGTCCACCAACTGGCATGCCAAAAATATAGTGGCACAGCACCAAGTGGAGTGATGGGAAGAAGAAGAAGGAATGGACACCACTCTCCTCAAAAAAATAATTCAATATAGAGTTCATTGAAAAATGAAGAAAATGAATACCCAGCCCCTGACCTCAACAAAACAATGATAAATGTAACTAAGGAACTCAGTGGTGCCCACAAAAAACAAAACAAAAAACCCTCCAAGAAGAAATCTAGGAAGAAATCTGAGAAATACATGGAGAAGATATTAGACATGGCCCACCAGAATATACAAGATTCACTCAAGAAATTTCAAGACAACAAAAACAAAGAACATGAGATGACAGAGAAACAAATAAAAGAACTTGCAGAGGACCTCAACAAACACCAAAGTGAAACAAAGTGATGCACAGATGACATGCACAGGAGTTTCAGATGTTCAGGGTTCTTTGGTGCACTCTGAGAATGAAAGCACAGGTGGACTCCAGCAGCAGAGGTTGGAAAGATTTTATTTAGAGAAGAGAGGAGAAAAGCTGCATGAGGGGGGCAAAAAGGGTGACCCAGAAACCAGCAGTCCTATGGAAACTGGGTTTTTACAACTTTTTTGTTTTGCCTTAGGGCAGAGATGTCTCTCAGGTGCAAACAGAAGTTTCCTGGGAAGGAGAGGTGCCTCTTTGACCACTTATCACTTTTGGGACCTCCTGCAGTCCATCCTTCAATTCCCCCTTCTCAATGATTGCCCTAACTGCTGTTAGGAATAAGGATGAAGAAAAGTCTATTCAGTAATTGCTTCCTGCTGACAGGGGGCAATGAAGGGACCCACAGAATCAGAGATGACCATGAGAGAGGAGTTAGAGGAGACCGCAATAGTAAGTCATTTTCATCTCCATCAGGGGCATTTGTAGTTTGATGGACTCTAGGCAAAAGGAAACAAACTTGACAAGTAAGTTTAAAATGCAAGGCCCAAACACAACCAAGAGAATAATGGCAACTATAGGCCCCAGAAAGGGTAGAAACCAAGTCCTGAAGGTGAACCAGGATTTTATTTGGTCCCAAACCTGTGTGGAAACCTGAGTTTTGAGGGACTGTTGGAGAATGTAGTCTGCATGTTCTATGATGCCTGAAGTGTTTATATATACAGCAACAGGAAGTATTGGCAATGGCACATACCCCTCCTTGTTTAGCCAAAAGAAAATCTAGGACCAGGTGGTGGTCCATTACCATACAGGCAAGGGATGACAAAAACATTTGCATGTCCTTAATGACAAGGCCTACCTGGTCTGAGGTGCCCTGTAACTATTTTGGTTAGGTTTTCTGCAGTTACATGATTGTCAATCACCCATAACTGATTCCACCTAGGGCTGCAATCAATGCTATTATCCCTAAAACTATTAGAGTATTCTCCCTTTCATCCCTATGGGAAGTTGTTCCTGTTGTAGTTAGCATTCCCCTTTCCTTCCAGATGGCTGTATGAGCATCCAGGATCAGGAAGGTATACTTAGAATCTGTATAGATGTTTACTCTCTGTTCTTTTGACAGTTTTAGGGACTCTGTTAGGGCCACTAATTTTGCCAATTGAACACTTGTATTAGGAAGAAGAGGACCTGATTTGAGGATGCCAAATTCTGTCACAACTGCAAACCCTGCAAGTCTGGCACTATTCTTGACAAATGAACTGCTGTCAGTGTTTAATTCTAGGTCTGGGTTTTTAAAAGGCCAATCAGTTAAATCAGGTTGGACAGCATAATTTTCCTTAAGTACCTCCTAACATGAGTGTTCAGGCTTTCCCTCTGCCTCTGGTAGAGGGATACAGGGTTTAGGCTCTTACAAATTATCTCTGTTCCTTCTAGAAGCTGGGCCTGGTATTTAAGTAGATGGCTGTCAGATAGCCAAAGTTCTCCTTTTGATTTTAAAATTTCTCCTAGGTTGTGTGGGGTGTAAACTGTTAGAGGGAAGTTTAAGATGAGTTTTTGAGTTCAGGCACTAGAACACTAACAACAGCAACTGCTCAAAGACATCCTAACCATCCCTTGGCTATCTGACCTAATTCTTTACTTAAGTTTCCTACTGGCTGGGGAGTGATGCTCTAGAGCTGAGTCACCAAGCCCAAGGTCAGTCCTCATTGAAACTTGTCCTGTACTGGGATACCCAGGGCTGGAGCTGTCACAAAGGCCTTTTTTAACTGGTGGAATACATTTTCTGATTTGTCATCCTATGTAATAAAGGGCTGGGAATCCTTTTGTGCTTCCTTAAGGATTTCATATAAAGGCCTAGCTAAGTCTGCATATCCCAGAATCCATACTCTACAGTATCCTGTCACTACCAGAAAGGCCCTCAATTGTTTTAGTGTCTTAGGTAGAGGAAACATCAGGATTGGATGGATTCTATCTTCTCCTAGAGCCCTCATTTTCTTATCCAGGACAAGACCTAAAGATGTAATCCTAGACTGACACAATTGGGCTTTTTCTTTAGAGATTTAATATCCTCTATCAGGTAGGAAGTTTTGTAAGGATTCAGTTTAGTAAGGATTCAGTGGCTCATGAAATCACAGGTTCAGTCGGTCCACAGAGCAGGAGGTCTTCTACATATTGTAGCAGAGTAGCTTGTGGATATTGCCACTCTGCCAAGTCTTGGGTTAGAGCTGTCCCAAAGAGGTGGGGCTGTCTCTGAATCCCTTAGGAAGCAAAGTCCACGGGACTTGTCCAGACTTTCAGGTGGGGTCCTCAAAGGCAAAGGTAGGTTGACTTTTAGGGTGTAAGAGAATGCAAAAGAAGGCATCCTTTAAGTCCAGGACAGAGTAGTAAGCAGTACCTGGAGGTATTTAGGCTAAAACCATATATGGATTTGGAACGACAGGGTGGAGAGTCACTACTGCTTCATTGATCAGGCAGAGATCTTGGACTAGCCTCCATTTGTTAAGTCCCTTCCTGACACCAAGAATAGGAGTATTATATGGACTGGAGTATTCTATTAGCAGTCCCTGTCTCTTTAAGTCTTTGATTATGGGAATTAGCTCCTCCTTAACTTCTTGTTTTAAAGGATATTGTTTTTCATGGGGAAACCAAGAGGGGTTGTTGAGATGAATAAGGACTGGGACTACTGTTCGTGCCCATCCCATGGTTATGTCCATTCATCCACACTGTGGGGTCTATTTGTTCCTCTATCAGGAGCAAGTGAAAGTATCCTCCTGGGGGTAAAAGGAGCTGTACCCCCAGTTTAGCTAGAAAGTCTCACCCTAGCAGAGGAGTAAGGGTTTCTGGGACAACTAAAAAAGGAGTGACAGAAGTGGAAATCTCCCCAGGAGCAGGCTAGAGGCTGAGTGAAATAATGCTTTACAGACTGGCTCAATATGCCCCGAACAGCAATTTGTTTGGAGGACTTGGGTCTGGGAGAGAAAGGAATAGCTGAGATGCTGGCTCCAGTATCAATAAGGATGCTGATCTTGTGCTTTCCAATAGTAAGTATCACCTGGGGCTCCTCTGCCTTTCTGGTGGTTACAGGAGCCTGTATGGGTTCCCCAGAACCCATCATTGGGTGGGAGGCTCTGGCCTTTGGTCCCCTGGGAACTGAGGACACTGTGCTTTCCAATGTTTTCCCCCAAAAATGGGGCAGGGTCCAGGGGTACCTTCCTCCAGGAGCACTCCCTCCTAAAATGGCCTGCCAGCCACATTGAAAGAATGTCCTTGGGTTGGGACTTTGCCCCAGTGAAACCACTCTGGGCACTGTGATCAGACCCTCCTGTGTTTATCCTTTCTCCTTTCCCTCTCCAGGTCCTTCTCTTCTTTTTCTAAGTCCCTACTATAATATACAAATGTGACTAGACTAGATCTAGCTGCCTTCAGCCACAAGTTTCTGAAACTTTTCACTTATATCTGGGGCTGACTGTGTTGAAATTTATCTTTGAGGATGATTTCCTCCTCCTGTGACTCTGGCACAATGTTGGTATGCTTTTGTAAAGCACACTTAACTCTCTGTAGAGAACTGTTGGGGTTTCTAGGGGTCTTTGCTGTACAACTGTGACTTGGGAGTAATTGAGGTTTTCTCTTATCTCTCCTTAGATCCTCAAAAATGCAATGGATGAAGTGGTTATGGGTCCGTTCATCCTTGTCATTTTTAGAGTCCCACTTAGTGTCATACCTAGGCAGTTCTGATTCCTGTCAGAATGGGAATCAGTGTTCCCCCATCCAGTGTCTTTGTCTTCCTTCTTTCTCCCTCTCCTACTCTTGTGAAGGCCCCCAGTCTAAGATAGGCCTGTAGGACCACATTTATCTAAGTGATAACTGTCTCCAGCTTTGGCTGCTTAATCTAGTACCTGCTGTTTCTCTCAAGCAATACCATTACATCTTTCCAGCTCATTTCAAAATTTGGCTGACTTCTCTGAATGTCTGGATGTACTGATCTGGGTTTTCTGTGTAATTTCCTAAATCCTTTTAAATTTCTTTAAGTTCACTTATTCTAAAAGAAAAGTGAGCCCTATCCCTTCCAGAAATTAATTGGGGGGGGGGGAAGGTAGAGTCCTGTGGGATGATGTTGGGTGTGTGATGTAGCTAGGTAAGGAGGGAAAGGGGGAGCTGATGGAGCATTAGATTGTTTTTTTGGCTCTGGGTCCTCAAGGGAGTTTGTGGGCTTTTTGCAAAGGGGCATCTAGCCTGCATTTACTCAGCTACTCTGGGTGGTCTCTTAGGAAAAAGAAAAGTTGAATATATGGGACTTCAGTCCACTTTCCCTCTTTTTTACAGAACATGTTTAATTGAAGAATGATATTATAATTAATGATCCCTCCTTCTGGCCATCTTTCCTCATCTCTCAGAGGATACAGTGGTGAGGACTGGGTGCAGTGAAACTTGAGTTGCTTTTGGTAAAATTAATATTTTAGCAAACAGGCAAGAGGGAGCCTTCCAGGATCCTTGAGGCTTGATTTCCCATCTAAAAAGGGAAACTAGGGAAAATTGATCATCTTAACAGAGGTTTCTCCTTTCACTTAGGTGTCCCCAAGTGAGGAGAAACTCTACATGGGAGAGGGCACCACTCTCTCTCATACTGTCCTGCCATTGCCTCCTGTGGTTAAGGTCATGGATGACATTTAGGTTTTCTGGTTGCAGCCACCATGCCCCACCCACTGGAATGTCCCTGATGAATTTCTTTTCTATTTATTTTGACTTGCCTTTTTGCCCTGTGACCCAGGGACCTGGTTCTCCTCTACTACCTAAAAGCTTGTAATTTTAAAATAACACTATCAAAGTCACTGAGTGGGAGTTGTGGATGTGGACTTTCCTTTCCACCAGCTGTTTTCAGACTTCCTCCTAAGAGGGTCAGATCTTGAAAGGGAGAGAGTTTAATGAGGGAGGTAGCTGAGAGTTGAGAGGAAAAAAGCCTCAGTTCACTGAAGTTTGGCTCCACCCACATAGCATTGGCAGTCTGGTATAAGTCCCCAGCCAGCCCCTGGTTCCTCTGGTTACTTGCTTTACACATGTAATGGGCTGGGAGAAACCATCCTTAATGGGAGAGAGAGAGAGAGAGAGAGAAGAGGTCAGCCTGAGAGGTCCACCATTGCTAAGCCATGGTGGGGAGTCTCTCCTGGAAAATAGACTCCATTAGAGTTCCAGATGGTCATGGTCACTTCCTAGGCAGCCTTTTCAGTTTGGCACAACCTGTACTAACCTCAGGTGAAGATTGATCCCTTTGTACATTGCCAAATATGCACAGATTACACATGCAGGAATTTCAGTGGTTCAGTGTTCTTGGGTCTGCTCTGAGAATGAAACCACAGGATGACTCCAGCAGCAGAAGTTGGAAGATTTTATTTTTAGAGAAAGGAAGAGAAAAGGTGAATGAGGGGGCATTCAGGGGAACCAAGAACCAAGGTTGGAAATTGGGTTTTTGTAATCTTTTTCTATTGCCTGAAAGCATAGTTTTCTCTCAGGTGCAGACAGAAGTTTTCTGGGACCATTTATCACCTTTTGGGACCGTCTGGAGTCTGTCTTTCAAAAAGACACCATAAAAAAAGAGGCACATGAATTGAAGAGGATCACACAAATTTTGAAAGAAGAATTGACCACAGATTTGGAAAACCTCAGAAGAAAGAATCAAACAGAAATCCTGGAAATTAAAAGTCCCTATAGTCAAACAAAAAACACCCTGGAAAGCCACACCAGCAGACTAGAACAAGTGGAAAGAAGAATCTCAGAGCTTGAAGATAAAGTAGAAATTAAAGAAAAAACAGAAAAAAATCGTAGTCAAACATCACAAGAGCTGTGAAAGGAATAAGCAAGAGCTCAACAATTCCATCAAAAAACCAAGCATGAGAATCTTGGGCACTGAAAAAGAAAAAGAGGTGCAAAATAAAGGGATGCATAAGATATTAAATAAAATAAAAACAGAAAATTTCCCAAATCATGAGAAAGTCTTGCCCATTCAGAACAGGAAACCTTCAGGACACCAAATAGACTTGACCAAAATAGAACCGCCACATGGCATGTTATCATCAAAACAACAGGTGCAGAGAACAGAGAAAGGATATTGAAGGCTATAAAAGAGAAAAAAACAAATAACATATCTAGATAAACTAATCAAAATAACAGCAGATTTCTCAACCGAAATCTTAAAAGCAAGAAAGACATGGAGTGTGGTATTTCAGTCACTAAATGAAAATAACTTCAACACCCTACCCAGAAAAACTATCATTCAAAATTGAAGGACAAATAAAAATCTTTCATGATACACAGAAACTAAAACAGTATATGATCACCAAGCCACCACTACAGAAGATCCTGAAATGAATTCTGCACACAGAAGATAAAAGCAAACAAAACCACTAGAGTAAGGGAAGCATCAAACTACAGGAGAAGAAAAGACAACCAATCAGATAGTAGCAGTGATTTGAGTGCAAGCAATCAAATCCTTAAACAACAAAAAGAACTAAATGGCAGGAATTATCACATATCCATCAATATTAGCAATGAATGTTAATGGACTCAACTTCACTATCAAAAGGCACCATTTGGCAAGCTGGATAAAAAAGAAGAGCTAATAATCTGTTGTTTATAAAAAACCCATCTTATTGACAGAAATAAACACTGGCTTAGGATGAAAGGCTGGAAGATTTAACAAGCCAGTGGGCCCTGAGAGCAGGCAGGAATAGCAATACTTATATCAAAGTAGACTTTAAACTTACAGTGGTCAAACAAAATAAAGGACACTTCATACTAATAAAAGATACAATACATCAAAGCAAATAACAATTGTCAACCTATATGCACTCAATTTTATCAAACACACACTAAGGGACTTAAAAGCACATATAGACTCCAACACAGTGGCAGTGAGAGAATTTCATACCCCTCTATCACCAATAGATAGATCATCCAAACAAAAAAAATCAACAAAGTAATCATAGAACTAAATGACACCATAAGTCAAATGGGCCTAACTGATGTCCACAGAATTTTTCATCTGACGACAATAAAATATACATTCTTCTCAGCAGCCTATGGAACTTTCTCCAAAATATATCATACCTTAGGATACAAAGCAAGCCTCAGGAAATATAAGAAAATAAAAATAATTCTCTGCATACTATCTGATCACAATGCATTAAAACTAGAACTCAACACCAAATACAACAGCAGAAAACATGAAAATAATTGGAGACTGAATAACACATTCCTCAATGACCAGTGTGTCCTAGCAGAAACAAGAGAGGAAATTAAGTTTCCTGGAAGCTAATGAAAATCAAAACCAACCTATGAGAACTTATGGGACACAGCAAAGGCAGTTCTAAGAGGAAAGTTTATAGCTACAAGTGCATATATTAAAAGGACAGAAAGACTCAAATAAATGACCTGATGCTACAACTCAAATACCTAGATAAACAAGAGCAAGCAAAACCTAAAACAAGCAGAAGGAGAGAATTAATAAAAATATGGGATGAAATTAATGAAATAGAGATCCAAAAAACCATACAAAGAATTAACAATACAAAAAGCTGGTTCTTTGAAAAAAGAAACAAGATTGACAAGCCCCTGGCAAATGTGACTAAAATGAGGAGGGAAAAGGCCCAAATTAGCAAAATCAGAAATTAAAAAGGGGAGGTTACAACAAATGCCAAGGAAATCAATGAAATCATCAGAGACTACTTTGAGAACCCATATTCCAATAAGTTGGAAAACCTTGAAAAAATGGAAAAATTTCTAGATATTTATGACCATCCAAAACTAAACCAAGAAGATATTGACAACCTTCACAGATGTATAACACATAATGAAATTGAAGAAGCAATTAAGAGTGTCTCAAAAAAGAAAAGTCCAGGACCTTACAGATTCTCAGCTGAATTCTACCAGACCTTTCAAAGAAGAACTAATACCAACACTCCTTAAATACAAATGAAATAGAAAGAGAAGGAACACTGTCTAACTCATTCTATTAAGCCAGTATTATACTCCTCCCCAAACCAGACAAGGACACATCCAAAATGGAGAACTATAGACCAATTTCCTTAGTGAACATTGATCCAAAAATTCTCAATAAAATAATGGCAAAGTGAATCCAACAACATATCAGAAAAATCATTCACCATGACCAAGTCGGCTTCATACCAGGAATGCAGGGATGGTTCAACATATGCAAATCAATAAATGTAATGCAACACATTAATAGAAGCAAAGATAAAAACCACATGATCATATCAATAAATGCATAAAAATCCTTTGATAAGATTCAACATCATTTCATGATAAAAACTCTAAGAAAATTAAGAATAAAAGGAATGTCCCTCAACATTATAAAGGCTGTATGTGATAAAACCATCGTCAACATCATACTTAATGTGGAAAAAATGAAACCATTCCCCTAAACTCAGGAATGAGACAAAGGTGCACACTCTCCCCACTCCTATTCAACATAATCCTTGGAATTCCTAGCAAGATCAATAAAGGCAAGAAAAAGAAATAAAAGGACTACAAATAGGTCCAGAAACAGTCAAAATATCCCTATTTGCAGATGACATTATCTTGTACCTCAAAAGACCCAGAAAACTGTACCCCAATACTTATAGACATCATAAACAGCTTCAGAAATGTAACAGGATACAAAATCAACTTACAAAAATCAGGAGCCTTTCTATATACCAACAATCAACATATTGAGAAAGAATACAGGAAAACAATCCCATTTACAATAGCCTCAAAAAAATCAAATACCTAAGAGTAAACTTAATGAAGGATGTAAATTACCTCTTCAAGGTGAACTACTAACCATTGAAGAAAGAGATTAAGGAAGACTACAGAAGATAGAAAGATCTCCCATGCTCATGGATTGGTAGAATCAACATAGTAAAAATGGCTATATTACCAAAAGTAATCTACATGTTCAACGCAATATCCACAGAATTTCCAATGACATTCATCATCACAGAGATTGAAAAATCTATCCTAAAGTTCATTTGGAAACAGAAAAGACTGAGAATAGCTAAGGCAATACTGAGCAAAAAGAGCAATGCTGGAGGTATCACCATAACCAACTTCAAATTATATTACGAAGCAATAGTAATAAAAGCAGCATGGTACTGGCACAAAAACAGATATGAAGACCAGTGGAACAGAAAATAGGACCCAGATATGAATCCACACAGCTATGCCCAGTTTATTTTTGACAAAGGCGCTAAAAACGTGATGGAAAAAAGGCAGTCTCTTCAGCAAATGGTACTGGGAAAAGTGGCTATCTGCCTGAAAAAAACTGAAACTAGATCCATTCCTATCACCCTGTACTAGTATCAACTCAAAGTGGATTACGTATCTTAATATCAGACCAGAAACCTTGCAGTTAGTACATGAAAGAGCAGGGAATACCCTGGAAATGATAGGAATAGGCAATTACTTCCTCAGTAGAGCTCCATCAGCCCAGCAACTAAGAGGATGGACAAACGGGACTATATTAAATTAAAAGTCTTCTGCAAAACAAAAATAACGGTCTCTAAATTGAAGAGCGCTTCCACAGAGTGGGACAAAATATTTGTTAGCTATATTGCTTACAAGGACTGATAACCAGTATATACAGAGAGCTTAAAACACTAAAGTCCTCCAAAATCAATAAATAATAAAGAAGGGGGCAATTGAGCTAAACAGAAGTTTTTCTAAGGAAGAAATCCCAGTGGCCATAAAACATATGAAAAAATTCTCACCATCTTTGGCCATAAAGGAAATACAAATCAAAACCACACTGTTAGAATGGCTATCATCAAGAACACCACCAACAACAAATGCTAGTGAGAATGAGGGAAAAAGGAATCCTCATACACTGGTGGTGGGAATGTAAGCTAGTACAACCACTATGGAAAACATTATGGAGGCTCCTCAAAAAACTAAAATAGATCTACCATATGATCCAGAGTACCACTCCTAGGGATATATCCCAAGGAATGCAACTCAAGTTATAACAAAAGCACCTGTACACCTATTTTTATTGCAGCGCTATTCACAATAGCCAAGCTATGGAAACAGCCAAGATGCCCCACAGCTGATGAATGGATTACAAAAAATGTGGTATTTGTACACAATGGAATTTTACTCAGCCACAAAGAAGAATGAAATTTTATCATTCACAAGTAAATGGGTAGAACTAGAGAACATCATTTTAAGCAAAGTTAGCCCCGCTAAGAACACCAAAAATCGTATGTTTTCCCACATATGTGGATTATAGCCCTAAAAAAAATGCAGTAATAATATTGGACATGGGTCACAGACTAAGGGGAGGATGCACTTGAGAGGAATAGAGAAAGGAAAGGCAACCTAAAACTTGAATGTGGTTGATGTGCTCACTGTTGAGGAACAAATAAAGTAATCTTAAAATTAGCAGAGGCCACTGTGGGAAGGGGACCAAGAAGTAGCAAAGAGGTCTGATAGAAGTGAACCAATGTGGATTGTAATACACAAAGATATGGAAGGAACACTAAGAATCTCACTGTACAGCTATCTTTATCCCAAAGTAGCAAAAACGCTATGTCTTTCTTATTATCTCTTAGGTTTTCTCTCAACAAAATCAGAGAAAAGTGCAGAATAGGTTCTGACTGGAAGTGGGGGTTGGAGTTGCAGGGGAGGTGGCATAAACAATTTATGCACATATAAGTAAATTTAAAAAATGATAAAAGGAGAAAAAATAATAAAAAAGAAAACTTTGTCATTGTATTTGTATTTGGCAGTTTCTCTTCACTTACATAGTCAAGATCTGAATCATGTTATTTTTCCTAAATTTCCTTAGTTTCATTTAATATAAATGAATATAATATAATATAATTAATATAATAATTATAATTAATATAATATAATTTAATATAATTTAATATAAAGCTAGTCATTTAATATATTTTCTATAGAGAAAAACCTTAAAGGTTGTCTGTTAGAAACTTGACATAGGAAATAGACACTGTTATATAGTGAGTAAATCTTTGAGATGTCAATATATTCAAAGTAAATTCAAATCCACCTATTTTAGTCTTTCCTTGTTATTGATATTATCATATTTTGAGCATGACAGGTATATAACAGATATTTATAGCTGGGTATATAATCATTTAATAAGTAATAGTAAAGAATAAGAATAGGAAAATAATTCCAACATGTATGATAAAGAAGAAATATTGTACTTAACATGTAAGTTCTTGAAAATAGACAACCACTTTCTCCTCATTAGAAAATTGAAAAATATAATGAAGAAATGATTGGTGGGAAAGCAAATACAAGTGGACAACAGACATAGCAAAATATGGTTGTAATCACTACAAAAAAATCAGGAATAAAGATTTTGTATGGTTTTCTTCAAATTGACAAAATGTTATTTATTTTTAAATGCTTGTGACTGACAGCTCTATGCAGATAGAAACTTTCATATAATGGTGAAAAGCAATCTAGAAATAAATACAGCAGTATTTTCAGACTTCCTACCAAATTATCCTAATGATACTATGAAATATTGGTGAATGAGATATTCTTTGTAGTATTATTCATAGTAAATAATTGGCAATATCATATATATTGAGTACTAGAAATTTTCATGAAGAAATTATAGTGTGACTATATGATACAAAGTATCCAGGGATTGTTTAATGGCATTAAAAATATTTAAATTAAAATTGTAATGATGCATTTCATATCTTAGATCCATGAATCCCATGTTATCCTACTTTTGCAATTGGTTATATGAAGCAATAGATTGACAAGGAGGGAGTTCACTGGAATAACGACATTGATTATTTTCATGATGGGCTGACATATTCTGATTTATAAGTGTGTGTGTGTTTGTGTTTGTGTGTGTGAGAGAGAAGGAAGGGAAAAAGACTGTTTTCATGATAAATTAATATTATTTAGAAATTAAAACTTTATTATTGGAACATGTAAACTGTTTCAAACTATATTAGCATATTTTCATACTGTTGCTATTGTATCATTTTTCTTCAATTTTGGCAGTATATTCAATGTACATGTATGTGAGTTTGGAATTAAAATTTTACTTGTTTCAAGTTATGAATCTATATAATTAACATATGACACTTACCAAACATTATGATATACTTCGATTTCAGAGCATGAGTGAAGTAAATCACTTTCCCTAAGACATTTCTATAATACTTTTATAGAATTTTAGCTTATGTTTTTTGTTTCTGTAAAACAACACATATTTCTATTATATGCATCAAGTAATTTTAATGTTGTGAGTTGGGAGCATTTAGCTAAGACCAATCTTACAGATATAAGGCTAAACAACATATTATTCAGAATTGTGTGTGTATTTTATACATGAGTCAAACAATGATAAGATCCTGATTTTCCAGATGATATTTTAAAATGAATTTTTATGATTTTGCGAATCACTTTAAACTAAATTTAAAATGAGCAGGAAAAAAAATCAGAATGTCTGATATTACTTAGCCACCATTGACTTATGGTGTTTACTTTATATTCCTGTCCAACGTAATATTGTTAGGTTATCTTCAAGAAAATTGTTGGCATTTGAACTAAAATCTGTATAGACCAAAATATTATACATTAGTCGTATTCTGTTTATAAGAGTCAGTTGTGCATATTCAAGTTTATGAGGTTTCGATATTCTAAAGTTTATGATTTGGGGCTGGAACTATAGCTCAATTGGTAGAGCACCTGCTTAGCAAACTCTGAGTTCAAACTCTAGTACCATCAAAAAAAGCATCTAATTTTTAAAATATTATAACCCTTTACGTGTAGTTCTAGAAGTAGAGACAATTTTTCTTAAATGTGTTTAAGGTACTAAGAAGCATAGCCAAATATGGGATAATAAATTTAAAAATAAAAGATAACTTCCAGAGAAATTCTTTCTTTTGATTATCATATTATTGTTGTACTGTTGTTGAGGTATATTGTGACATTTACAAAGCTTATTACAAATATATCATAGTTGAATTCAACCCTTCCATCATTTTCCTTCATCCTTCCTCTCTCCATTTCTGAAACAATTTCAACATGTCTTAATATTTCCACTAAATTTACCCTCTTACACTCTCCCTTATCCTCCCTACTCCCACAGTTACCAACCCCTGGCCAGGACCTGTTTTACCTTCCTGCTCTTATTTTTGAGAAAAGATATATTTATTTGTTTAAGATTGCTATACAGGGAGTCATGTCATTGTGACATTTCCATGCATGTATGTATAACGGCCCAAATTGGTTCATCTCCTCTGTTTTCTTCTTTCAACTTTAGTCACCTTCCTATGGTGTTTTCAACAGGTTTAAACCTGTTGAGATTCAGTTTTCTTCTGTTATTAATAAAATAGAGATTATAATTAAGCATTAAAATATCTTTTTTCACAAAAACACTTTTTGTGTATAGTTTGGGCCACAAAATTGACCGGCTATTGCTCATTATACGCATTTCATAAGCTGATGAATTAGTAATACTGACAAGTCAATTGTGCACATATATTTTTCATGGCCCAATATGTAAAATTGTTTGAAGCGCTTACAATGTGTTTCTTTTCCTTGATGTAAGTGAAGTTCTTTTCCAGTGGTTATATATAGTAACTCACTTCATAACAAATTCAGGGACTTTTAAGATTAGCTAAACTTGAAGCAGGCTGGTATCCTTTGGGCTCGCCTTTTCCTCTTCTAACTCTCACTGTATGAATTCCTCTCTGGTAGACAACATGCATATGCACTCCAGGGTGTACAGGCATAAGATAAAGATAAAGTCTGTCATCTTCTCTGAATGCCTGGATGATTATATGCACAGACGTTTTGTGTTCACCAGAGATTTGCACTGCAAATATTGGTGGAGTACACATTTGCTTCATTTTGAGATTTGTACATGGAATTCTTGATATAAGATACATTTTGTTGTCTTCAGTCACTCTATTAAATCAAATCAATGGGATTCATTTATTGCTCCACTTCACCTCCCTGAAGAATTACTTTTGTCCAATTCCTTATCAATATATCTTGGAGACAAGTTTAACACAGAAGTCCAGGGATCAAAGCCCTATTGCAGCTATTCCAAGATGCTACCATCAAAGGCTATTATAATCAACATTGTCCTGGAAAAATCACTGTTGTTACTCCAAGAATATACTTATTCTTATACCATTGTGAAATGCACAAATCTTTTCATGAGAGTATCTGATAACCCTAAAATTTATAGTCTATGAAGGGTAAAAGATATTTGCTATGAATAGGTTCAGTTTTATCACTGATTCATTTCTGACCTTTCCCTACCTTTTTCTTCTGTGTTTGGTTTATCTTAAGTAAATATAAACCTAGATACAACCTTATGTTTTCTTATAAGGCATCTGATATTTTCACTTGAAAAATGTGGCTGCTAATAAATAAATACATAAAGAATGTAAGTCTAACCAAAATGACATGAGGCTATTGTGTGTGTGGTACATGTATTTCATAATAATATTAAAGGAAAAATTCCAGTGTGGCTTAATGACAATTATAAAAGATGAGTGAAATTGTATAATAGTTTTGACTTTTCAGATAATACTTTCTTTATATAGTCCTTCATTTTTGTAATGTATTCTTAATTTGATTGTTGAATAATTCCCTTTGATTAAATATATAATCAAACATTTATTTTTGGTATTTCTATAACTGGAAAATCAAGTTTGTCACATTAAAGGAAAACTAACACATTTAAGATGCTCATTACTGTGAAATATGTACAATAACAATTACTGAATCAGCCTATTTGAAATTTCATTTCTAGGTATTGACTGTAGTTTCCTTTATTTTGTTGGACAGTCTACTTTTTTGGTTTCATTCTTTTCTTTCGTCTTATTCTCCTTGAGGTAATCCCCTCAAACTTGAAAAATGTTAATATTTCCTTAACTTTAGACACATATCCAAAATTCTATATGGTCAAGTTACCTACAAGTACATAACCATGGATTCCACACAACTCATTTCTTCAGGACTGAATTCATCACTCATCACCATCTCGCCACTATAAAGAAACTTCTGCCAATTTCCTCTTGTATCTCAGAATGATATTCAATGTCATATAGTTCAAATCAGAATCCATGATTTTTCCTTCATCTGTCTTCTCTCTCAACAGCAGCATTAAATACTCATAAGTCAAATTCTAAGATATTCATTGAACCTTCATTCTCTCCAACATGACTATTTTTCTCTCTGAATCAAGCACCATTTTTGCAACCATTCCCCTGCCTATACTCTTGTCTTGCTCCCATATTAGTCACAGTACAAAGTGAAATTTCTAAAATGAAAATTTCACTTTTTATTTCTTTTCAGATAAAATCCAATATTTCCTCATATATAAACTCACTTTCAAAATAGTGATGTTTTCTTCTAAATGTTATCCCTTTTACCATGAAGGCATCTAGCAGCTGTCAAAAAATCTGCATAAACCCATTAATCATGTTATATAATATGATTGACTGCACTGAAATTCATGCTCCTGGCCTTCAAATCTTCCATAGTTTACCACAGAATAATTTGTTTGCTTTTCTTGCTACTGTATTAGAAATGACTTCTGTGTTAGTACTGTGTATCTACTCAGTAGTCTCCAAATTGTCTCATGTGTAACCCTTCTCCATTTCTCTACAGTTTTGACCTTTGCCTAGACCTTACTACATGTTGAATTTCTTCAATTAATAAATGTGTGAACCTCAAAGATTAGTCTGCCACACTGATTTTATAAGAGCTTATGTCCACCCAGATCATGTAGATGTTTTTGACTCCAAGGATTTGTCAAGAGTAAGTTCAAAATAACTTTCCTGATTCTTGTCTGTTAATTAGATGCATATACCTATGCATTCAGATGACCAGATGGCCAACTTTGGTGAGTGTGCATTTGTCTGCAAATTATGGTGCTAGGAGATTAAAACAGACACTTTGAACAGGTATTTATCTATTTTATGAACAAAGTTTTCTAAATCTTCTTCAGTCTCAACTACCCATTCCTTCTTTTAAAGTATGACTTTTATACCATGATTATACATTGTCAGTATATATACTTTTCAATTAAATCAGATTTTAAAATAACTTGTATAATCCAGGAGCTTTGGTTTATGCCTGTAATCCCAGCTATTGGAGGAATACATCAGAGAACAATAGCTTTGGGACAGCCCTGGGAAAAAAGTTAGTAAAACCCCATCTCAGAAAACAAGCCAAAGTGCTGAGAGAGTGGCTTCGGTGGTAAGAGCACCTCATTTGTAAGTGTAAGGCCCTGAGTTAAACCCCAATGATACACACACACACACACACACACACACACACACACACACAAAGGAAAAAAGCAAGCCAAACATAGCAGTTCATGCCTACAAGACCAGCTAGTCAGGAGGTGTAGGTCTGTGGCTGTCTTAGGCAAAAAGCACAAGACCTTACCTGAAAAATAACTAATATCAAAACTGGTTGGAGGAAAGTGTAGTTCAAGAGGTAGGATGCTTGGTTAGCAGTGCAAGGTGCTGACTTCAAAACACTAGAACCACCAAAAACATAGAGGCAATGAATTGATTCTGGTTGTAATATATACATATATGCAAATGTTACAATGAAACGCCGTTTAACTATCTTAAACTTACAAAAATGTCTTTTTTTTTTCAAAAACAGTGAACAGGAAGGCAAAATAGTTCCTGTCTGGGGAATTGGTACCAGTGAGAAGGGGTAGAGCTTAAGGAAAGGGTGTCAGAGGGTGAATATGATGGAAGTACTATGTACTCATGTATGAAAATGAGAAAAAATGAGACTTGTTGAAACTATTTCAGAATGGGGATATGGGGGATAAAGGAGAATGATGAAGAGGGTTAACTTTTGTAAATGTCAGATTGTACCCCCAGTACAATAATAATAAAAATAGAAAAATATTAAAAATAAAATAAAAACTTCTGTGTCCTACTAGATCTCTTTCTCTCTTTTTCATGTCTGTTAAAACTTATACGACTTTGAGAATAAATAAATCCTTGTGAGTCTGGCAGATTATAATTCACAATGTCATTGGGAAGTAGAGATGTTTCTGTAATGTCACTTTTTTTAAAGTTTTATGCAAATTCTGTTTCCTTTTCTGTAACAAAGTTATACTATTATATCAATTAAAGATGCAAATTACTTACCTTTTGAAATGTATACATATGAAAGTAAATGTAAAAATGATAAAATAAAAGGAGAAAAGTAAAGAAAAAAAAATAGCAGGTAACCTAAAATATTCTGAAATTTTCTACCTATATTTTTGATAAATGGCTGATGTGGTTTCATTGACTATAGGACTTATTTCTTCAAGCCATTTTCTCTTCTTTGCTTTAATGTCAAAATACTACACCATAACTCTATTAGATATGACTATTCAAATGAAGTCATTTTGAATGTTGCTGCAAAATAATGGTCCATATACTTAGTTCTTGATGTTTATTACATAATAACAATAAGACTTAGAATTGATGCCCAGAGTGACAAAACAAATTTTAAAATAAAGGTCTAAATCCATCCTGTCTTTTCCATATAAATAATACTACTGATTCCTTTTCTGTAATTATAATGCAAATAGTATCTTAAGTGGAAAACTTATAATTGTGTTCTTATGACACATGTTGGACATTATTTCATGATTTCATATCTAATCTGAATCATTCAAAAAAAATTAATAGCTATTAATCAATGATGTTTAAAATTTCTTGGGCTTTGTACTTTATAATTAGCATATTGAGACAGTCATATATTTCAAGATTTCTTAAATTCTGATATCCATAATCAATCATGTACATGTATAATCACTTTTAAACATGCAATTAAATCTTTTTTTATCTCAATTTACTATAATACTAACATTAAATAACAGTTACTTTGAAGCATAAGTCCAATGGTTCAAAGTAAGCCTGTAAGATACCTAAGACTGACCTTCCATTATTATTCATGCAAATGACTTCTCCATGTAGAGGTCACTTCACTCTAATTTCTACATTATCCAGTTCTACAAATCAAGGTTCAGGGGCTTATGATCTAAAGAGAAGGATAAAATAATATGAACAACATATCTATCTGTAAGTGTATTTTTATATGTATACATATATCAACATTTAAAGATGTGCCATATATACAGATGTAGATACAGATATACACAATTAAAGATGGCACAATGAAGGAATGCAATTCAGGACATACGAGCCCTAAGAAACAGCATGATATGAGTACTTTTATTTCTACCACTGATACAACAAACTATATTATATGTTATGCTTCTCTCAAATAATGGTTGAGGCAATAGAGTAAATGTGGAGGCATCACATGGCCAACTTAATACAAATAGCCAGATACACCAACACTTCCATATAAATTAAAATTTCTTCTTTTGAGTCCAGTGTAATACACAGTTTTAATTTATTTCATAGCTTGCAAAATGGACTTACACTAAATTCAATACATAAATTTTGCATTTTAATCTAAGCTTGTCCATGTACATGGCACAAATCAATTACAGGTGTTGTCTAGCATATGCTAGAGAATTTTTTTCAGTACTGGGGTTTGAACTCAGAGCCTACACATTGAGCTACTCCACCATTCCATTTTTGTGATGGATTTTTTTTGATGGTCTTGTGAACCATTTGTTCTAGCTGGCTTCAAGTCACAATCATCCTGATCTATGCCTCCTGAACAGCTAGAATTCATGCATGAGCCACCAGTTCCTGGCTGAGAATTTTTTAAAGTAGTTTTTATAGGTACTAAACTTCAAATTGCACACGGATGTCATACAAATAGGGCATAATCAGAACTTTTGTATTTGTGTTTATTCTTTATTTAATTTTTAAAACACTACTATAGTTAGATATTATCTAACTATATATTACTTACTGGCTATGCATATAAAATGTGAGCAGGTGAAGTGGCCTTATAATGAATGCCACCTCTGGGATGATGTTTATCTTCCCCAATCACATCTTATTTATAATGGTGCCAACTTTCCTGAGTGGATAAAAGTCCTCATTTTCTACTGTCCCATATTGTTAGTCTCTTCTCCTTTCTTTCAGATAATAGTTTTTCCAGCAAAGAATTTATTAGAAATGAGAAAGTCATTGTCAAGAGAGTTTGCTTTAAGCTCAGCGATCATGCAACCCTTGTCCTTGCATTTGATACCTCTGCATGCCTTCACTGAGCACACATGGGCCATCACTACATTTGACAATATGGCCTGTGTGAGATGAGGTTATCAAGAGCAGTCATGGTTTGTAACAGTTACACCATGCTTCACTAGCTGCATGCCCACACATGCGAAGTCTTCTCCCTGGATCAATACAGTTGGGTCCTTCTGACCTAACATACTGATAGTATTTGCAGGGTCCACTTTTGACTCTTAGACTCCTCCAGAGTTTATTATCTCTGGCTATCTTCAATGCCTTTGTCAATATGAAGTTCTAGAATCTTCTCTCAATCTATCTTGCTTCCATTGAGAACTATACATCTATTTTTAGGAATAATGTGTTCTTCTTGGTTTTAGCACTCCAGCATATAATCTGAGTTTACTGAATCACTCCAAGTCCTCTTTGATGAATTCCAGAACCACTGTACTGATCCTTTCTTACCAAATCAGACTTCACATTGGTTACAGTTTTGCAGAGCCATTCTTTTACACCATTAAATACATCGTCAAAGGTTACCAATAGCTGATGTATAGATAGATGATAGATAGGTAGATGATAGACAGGAATTCTCCTGATGTCTGCTTAACGAGTAGCTAGGATTACAGGTGTGAACCACAGATGCCCAGTGTCAGATCTTTTTTTCTTACTTTGAAACAGGGTCCCACTAAATTGCTCAGGCTGGCCTCATGCTCTATCAATATGCTTCAGCATGCCAAATACCTTGGGTTATACACATGTACCACCACACTTGGCTCATTGCCTGATATAACAGGAAAAAAAAAGTGAGACTAACATACAAAAATAAAAAAGAGGAGCTTTCTAGCCTCTATACTGCCTGGTGAGACTCTGGTTACAAATTGCAGCTTGGTCCTCAGCCTGCAGGAAGGTAGTCCCACCACCACCAGCTGTTTACTCAAAATGCAAGTAGAGACAGCCTCTCATAGTTCTCTTCAGTCTCAGAATCACTCAGTGTCACTTTGGTGAAATTGGGAGCATGACTCACACATAGCACTACCACCAGGGGATGGCAGAGGCTGCATCTCCAATGCATGGATCCCCAAGGATTACTGGACACATCAGAAGTTGGGAAGAGATAAGGAAGATTCTATCCAGAGTCTCAGAGTTCTATGACAACTGAAAATGGATGTCACAGAGAATATGGAAAGTCGAACCCTACAGCTTACAGGAAATAAAGTCCATAGTTCACTGAGAAGAAAGTTCTAAATGCTCACTAATGCTGTTTCTATAGATCATGTCCATCATGTCTATGAACACAGCGAGTACAATTAAAAGGTTCCAGACTGAAGCTGGACTTCATGAACATTCAATAAACTACAAATTGAACTTGTCATCAGAAAATCCCTTTCTCCAAGGTTCCCATGCATGGCCTACCTGTGCATCTTGCAAGACTAGAGTCTTTTGAAAGTTCTCATTTCACATTCTCTGGTCTCAGGCCCTCACCCAGTGAGCACCCTAAACGTGTGCTGGCTTTGACCTTCCCAAGGGCAGTGGTGGAACCCTGGTAGGATCTCCCATCTGCTGACTAGGTGGCCTACTTGGCCTCCTCCCTGCTCTAGGTTTTCTGCCATTGAAAACTGCCACATCCAATCTTCTTTGTCATGTCTCATAGTAGTGGGGTGGGCAGTGTTAGTGGGTGAAAATGTGAGATCCCATCCAATTTTCATGAGAAAAATGGGGCCATCCCTTTCCAGGTACCTGCTGCTGTTCCATCAGTCAACTCTGGGAATTGTGTATAATGACAATAAATACTTTTTTATGGTAAAAAAAAAGATAGATGATAGATAGAGATAGAGATTATATTCATATTCCTTAATTGCCTATTCTCCTCCCGTTATATATTTCCATTTTGTTGGCATCAGAGAGAACATGGTAAGCTTGAGAAATCTGTTTACTCTCCTCTTATCAAGTCTAAATGACAGAGTTTAGATCAGTTTACATTAAACTTTTGAGTTCTGGGTGGCATTGTGTTTGATCCCCAAAGTATTACAGCAAGAGGTTTCTTTCAGTTAGTGTGGAAGAATAAGAAGGAGCACATAATTACCTAAATATCTTGTTTTCAAGCACTACAAGTTTCCGAATGAAACATAATTTTAATATTATTATATTTTGAACAATTTATACTAAGTTTACCAAACCAGCTTATCACATAAGCAGTATTTTTTAAATCCTGGCTGATTTTCATTTTTTTCTCAAATGTGGAGAAACTTAACATTATGCATTAATACAAAATGCTAATTATATGGAAAATATTTCAAAATGCTAAGTGAGTCATAAATTTTGAGGTGTTATAATGACTTATTAAAATATATATGCATTATAATTTATTTATATTCTTACAAATAATTATGGATGTCTGTATACCTGCATACACACACACAGACAGTTGAAACTTCATTTGGATGAAATAAATTGTTCACCATCTGAATTCTTATGCTAAGCCAAAAGATATAGGAGACTGTTTCAAATCAGCATCATGCAATAACCATTTTAAACAATAGTATGGTACACTTTCCCTAGGAAAAAAGAGTTTATAGGAAAAACATAGCATCATAAACATTTCAGAATGCTACTGTTTTGAGTGTGTATACTGTTCACTCCAGCAGGAGTTGAGATTATATATATATATTCAAAAGCATTTTTCACTAAAAAAGTAAAACTTGATTCTCTGGGGGAAAATCCTATGATTTGCTTTTTCTTATTTCTTTGGACATTCTCAAGTATTGTAAGGTCCTTACTATCTGGAACTATATTTTATTTATTTTTATTTCTCTTTGCATTCTCTTATTATGTCATCCTTCCTTATACAATGAACTTCCTTGTGCCAACTTGACCCTTACTTTCTTTAAATTGCTCTCAGACTGAAAGATAAATTAATGAAATACTGCTGTTTCTTGGTACCACCTATATAAAAAAGTATTTTATCCAATTACTGTATTTTGTCTTCTTTTTAGTTTGTGCCATATTTTGTGCTCATGCCCTGCCTTTGTTATCTCCCATCATTTGATTTATTAATCCTGTTACTCACTGTTCACATAGAATTTTTCAGTCAATAGAAAAAAAAATTTTAAATGAAGTCACCCCTATTTTATTTGGTCACCACAAAATGCTAATTATATAGAACACATTTCAAAATGCTGTGAGTCATAAATTTTCAAGAATAAAACTGTAAATTGTATGTGGTAATACCTAATTGGTTCACAGTAAATATTTGTCAAATGAGAAATATATTAATGCATTTCCTAATTCAGCATGATGTATTTCAAATCCCAAGGTGATCAATGGTAGGTTAACGGTGACTCATGTATTTATACTTATCTTAAAATATTTACTAAATTTACCCACATTTGTTTGTAAGAAACCAGGTAGAAAGATAGATCAGAAAGTTGTCTGGGATTGAAATTTATTTGCAGTCAATGATTATCAAGAAAACTTTGTGACATAGTAAAGGATTTTTGATAAGTGATCACTATAGAATTTTACTTTAATTCATTAGCAGGACACATCACATCTATGCCCCAGCCAACTGTATATGAAATATTTTTATTCTACTGAATTTTAAGAAACTCTGATTATTTTAAATAATGGCATTTCTGTATATTCAGATTGTTAAAACTCATTATTTTATTTGCCTTTTTTCTAAGAGACTACCATGTGTAAAACGGCAGTATTTTTTTTTAAATGCTGAAAATGAGAACTTCATTAATTTTTTTTTTGGCAGTAGATGTTTGAACTGGGTAGATGCTCTACTTTCTGACTCAGATCCAAGGACTTTTTGCTTTAGTTATTTTTTTGATAGATTCTCATTTTTGCCAAGGGCTGGCCTCAAATTCTGATCCTTTTGATCCCCATCTCCCAAGTAGCTGGGATTACTGGCATGAGCCACCACTTAGCCCTCAAAATAAGAAGTATAAAAATGTTTTTAAAATGTGTTTGACTTATTTTATATATATCTATATATATGTATATTTATATGTGTATGTGTGTGAATATATATATGTATATTTAGATAAGTAGACTTAGACATTGTTATGATCAGTAGATAAAAGTGAGAAGTAGTAAGATTCATTTGGAGAGAACACTTTTAAAAAGAGCTGAAGTATTTCCTTTGTTTTTTTTCCCTTTCTTTCCACTATCCTTTTTAGGACATTATCATGATATTGAAGGCAGAACATGAATGTGTAGCTTTCAGGTGACAAATGTTGTGATAAAGATGCCTGAGCATAAGAAGAAGAGAAAGCATTGACATATTATGATTCAAATGGCTACTGTACTAGGCCTGGACTCTTTATTTCTGAAATTCTTTTATGAACAAAAGTAGAAACTTCAGTTTATATAAGATATTTTAGTGTTAGATTTTTCTATTACTTGCAGTGAAAAATTCAATTCTTAAGTAATGTGAGTGCCTAAATTTTAATGTCAGTAGTTAGTAGTAGTGTACACCCAAACTTAACCTTACTAGATACATTTAAGTTGTATTAAGCACAAAAAAACTATATTTACCTGAATGTTTGACTGTAGATGCTGGTTCTACAAATGCAACTATATATTTTAAAGGTTAATACTGTTCTCAATAATAAATAAATTAACCCTCCTAGTCTGTTCCACATATTCAATACCCTAAACTCAAAATAGACTTGCTATGCATTTAATGTGGCCTCCAAAGTTCATAGGTTGGAAACTTATTCCCCAAATTCTTTTACAGTTGGTATTTGGAAATGAAGTCTGAGAGAATTAATTAGTATTAGACAAAGTCATGATAATAGTGCCCTAATGAAGGGATTAGTGGCTACATAAGAAGAGAAAGAGAAAAGCCATGTGTGGTGACTCATATGTGCAATAACAGCTACTCTGGAGGCAGAAATCAGAAGGTCATGGTATAAAGCCAGCCTGGGCAAATAGTTACTGAAACCCCATCTCAACAAAAAGCTGGGTATGGTGACTCACAACTGTAATCTTAGGTAAGAGGAGAGTTTTGGTAGAAGGGTCATGGTCTAAGGTCAATCTGGGGAAAAATGCACAAGACCCTGTCCAAAAAATAACTAATTTCAAAAGAGATAGGGGATGTGGCTTAAGTAGTAGATGCAAGACCCTAAGTTCAAACCCCTGCACCATAAAATAAACCAAACAACATAAACAAAAACAAAAACAATAAAACAACAGAGAGACAGACATTAGCACAGGTTCTCCTTATCCTTGCCTTGATTGATAACCTCAGTCATTTCATGATGCAACAGATATGACTTCATCTGATCTGTGCAACTGTGAGAAATAAAAATTGATTTCCTTTATATTACCCAGAGTGTAGTATTCTATCATATCAGCAGAAGCAGACTAGAACCAAGTGTGATGTATTCCTCTAGCAATTTAATCTTTTTAAAACCTTTTTGTCCCTCTAAAATAAAATTTATCATATGATGATTCAGGATATAATGTTTCTTACTTACCTATATTATGCTGTCATATTCTATCAGACATGGAAAGTTTCCTTTTAATAACACCTTTATATTTTCACATGGATAGATCTTCTCTTCATTATTTAAAATATTTCTTGAAAAATTCCCTCAAAGAATCTTAAGTAAATGCCTGTTAGGTCCATTTGGGTCTAGTATGCTATTCAAATGTCAAGTTTAACTGTTGATGTTTGTCTTCAGCTGTGCATTCCTATACATGAGATATTGAAGCCCACTACTATTATTGTACTGCAGTCTACCTCTCATTTAAGATATATTAATTATTATGTTATATGGTTTGTTCTCCCATATTGGGCACATATATATTTACAATTGTTGTATCTTTTTGCTATGACTCTATTATTATTATGTAATGGCCGATTATGTCTCTTTTTATACGTCTTGACTTTGAAGTATATTTTTCTGCTCTTTTACTATCCATTTGCATGGAAACTGAACAAACTCTATACAGCAAAGAAAATATTAATGGAAAAAATAGCTAACATTGAATAAAGACAATTATATAAAGAAAGGCAGAAAGTATTTGCAAACTATATATCTGACAAAGGGCTAATAACCAGAAGGAACTCAAACATTACCAAAAATAAGTAAAAGGAACATAATTTAAAAATAAGTAAAGATATGAGTAGATATGTCTCAATAGAAGGCATACAAATAGCCAGAAGGTTGTTTTGATATTCAATATTATTAATCATTGTAGAAACACCAATCAAAACCATGATGAAATAAAGTACAACTACATGAAAGTAAAAAATTGCTATTTTCAAAAAGAAAAAAATAGCTACTTCTAACAGGTATGTGAATAAAGTGAAACACCAATGTATTGTTGTTAGGAACCTAAATTAGTACAGTTCTTCAGAGAACAGTACAGCGGTTGTATTTTTTTCCAAAAAAAAATAAAAATTAATCTACCATAATGCCACTGGGTAAAGGAAATTAAACTAACATGTCAAGAAGACACTTGCCTTTCCGTGTTTATTGTGACCTATTTACAATAGCCATGCATGGAGTCAATGTAAATGTCCATCACTTCTATTTTTCTCCTTTCAACCTTAGTTTCCTTCTTATGGTGATTTCAACAGGTTTAAAATTTCAGTATTCATTCTTGTATTAAAAGTACATCAACCATATTTACCTTCTTAACTTCCTTCTCTAACACTCCCTCTTCTGTTAGTGACCTCCTCTTAAAGTAACTTGTTTTATACAATATTGCTTAAATTTGTATTGTGTCAATCTTCCAAATATGAACTAAAACATGCAAACTTTGTCTTTCTTAACCTGGCTTACTTCACTTAACAAGATGTCCTCCATATATGAAATATATTATATTCCGTATGTATATATGGAATGAGGTAGACTCTTATAATGGTTTGGATATGCATTTCTTTATAGCCAGGGATGTTGAGCATTTATCCATGTGGTTTTTGGCCATTTGGTCTTCCGCCTTTGAAAAAATCTCTGTTCAGTTCCTTTGTCCATTTCTTCATTGGGTCACTGACTTTGGAGGAGTTTAGTTTTGTTTTTTTTTTAATGGAGTTTAGTTTTTTGAGCTTCCTGGTTATTAATCCCTTGTCAGATGTATAGTTTGCAAAGACTTCTCCTATTCTCTGGTCTGCTTCTTCAGTCTGGTGACCATTTCTTTTGTTGTGCAGAAGCTTTTTAATTTCATGTAGTCCCATTTGCCCATCCTTTTTCTTAGTTGCTGAGCCATTTGAATTCTATTTGGAAGCTATTGCCAATGCTTACTAGTTCCACTGTATGCCCTGCTCTTTCCTGTACTAGCTCCACAGTTTCAGGTAAAAATTAAGTTCCTTAATCCACTTTGAGTTGATACTTAAGCAGTGTGAAAGACATAGTTTCCATTTCATGCATGCAGAGTTTTCCCTGCAACATTTTTTTGAAGTTACTGTCTTTTTTCCATCACATGTTCTAGGAGCCTTGACAAAAAATAAGGTGGGCATAGTTGTGTGGATTCATATCTGGGCCTTCAATTATGTTCCACTGGTCTTCATATCTGTTTTTGTTCCAGTACCAGTTTTGTTTTTATTGCTATGGCAATGAAATGTACTATAGTTTGAAGGTGGGTATTGTGATAACACCAGTTTTGTTCCTTTTGCTCAGTATTGTCATGGCTATTCAAGATCTCTTATTCAATCAAATGAACTTTATAGTTGATTTTTCAATCTCTGTGGTGAATGTCATCACAAATTTGATGGGAATTGCATTGAATGTGTACATTGCTTTTGGTAAAATAGCCATTTGGGAGATCATTCCATTTTCTGTAGTCTGCTTTGATTTCTTTTGTCAATGGTGTACAGTTTTCATTGTAAAGGTCTTTCACTTTCTTTATTCAGTTTATTCCAAGTAATTTATATTTTAGGTTATTGTAAGTAGAATTCTTTCTCAGTCTATTGATTGTTGGTATGTAGAAAAGCTACTTATTCTTATAAATTGATTTTGTAGCCTGCTATGTTGTTGAAAGTATTTGTGATATCTAGGAGTTTTTTGGTGGAGATTTTCAGATCTTGAAGGTATAAAATCCTGTCATCTGCAAATATAGTTTGACATCTTCCTTTCTATTTGAATTCCTTTTATTTTTTTCTTCATGTGTTATTGTTCTAGGTAAGACTCCAAGACTATGTTGAAGAAGAGTGGAGGGAGTGGACACCTTGTCTCCTTCCTGACTTCAGGTAAATTTTTTCAGTCTTTCCCCATTTAGTATGATGTCTACAGCTATGCCTATAGACTTGTCATATACAAACTTTATTATGTTGAGGTAAGTTCCTTTTATTCTTAGAAGGAATCAAGTATCAGTGCTTTGATTATGAAAGGATGTTGAATTTTGTTGAAGAATTTTTCTGCATCTATTTTGCTGTTCATGTGGTTTTTGTGTTTGCTTTGGTTAATATGCTGCATTACATTTTGTGAATTAGATATGTTGATACATTCCTGAGATGAAATCAACTTCATCATGGTGTATGATCATTTTGATATGATGTTGAATTTGGTTTACCAATATTTTATTGAGAATTTTTCCATTTAAGTTCAGATAGTGAAAAATAATGAAATATATTACATCTATATAGGAACAAGACACAATGAAACACACTGAAATGTGTTGGACAACACAGGTTAAGGGGGGAAAGGTGAAGAAGTCAATGGAGGGATGTTAGATTGACTTAAGCACAATACATTTATTGGTATGATACCAAGGCAGTAATCCTACTGAACAACAGATACCTAAACCATGAAGGACAAGAATGAATAACAGGCCCTTCTAAACAGGAAGGCACTAATGGGAAGGGGAGTTAAGTGACAAAGGTAAAGGTAAATATTGTTGATTTACTTTCTATAGAAACATGAATATGGAACATTCAAATCTGTTGAAATCACCATAAGATACAAAGGAGAACAATGGAGGGGATGAATCAATTTGGGGTATAATACTTCCTATATATGTATAAGTAGAAATGTCACAATGAAACTCCTTGTATAACCATCATGAATGAACAAAAATGTCATTTTTTAATAAATGAAATAGAAGAAGTTAAAACAAGTCCTGTCTAGGTGTTGGTGCTAGTGGGAGGGTATAAGGAATGGTGAAGGAGGGTAAATATGGTATAAGTACTTTGTATACATGTATGAAAATGGAACAGACTTGTTGAAACTCTTCTAAGAAAAGGGGAGAAGAGATAAAGGATAATGATGGAGGGGATGAATCTAGTTAAGATATACTGTAAACACTTTTAAAATGTCACAATGTGCCTCCAGTACAATTGTAACATGCTAATAAAAAAAAGAATGTTACTTCTTTATGAAATGGGAAAATTGAAAGTAGTTATTTTTTCCCATTGCACCTTTTATTATGACCCTTATTTCTCTTCACCTGGATTACCCAATATAATAGTCATATCTTTGCCACTGTCTCTGTTTCTTTTTCCACAAGTAACTTACTGCAATACACAATAAGATTGCTTGTTGGTCATTCCTCATCAATATCAAGCTTTGATAACTATGCCTACAAAGATTGAACTGTACAACAACCTTATATTTTCATTAAACTGCTATTTTCTATTCTCTCCATTTTGTGCTAAGGAGAATGACAACTGACATGATTTTTTAAAGTCAGTCCATTTCAATTTACTTTTAGCAAGTTTCTCATACTTTAAATGGTTGTTCAGAAATCCCTTTAGGCATGAAACCCTTATCACAGTATGACATACAATTTACCTGTATTTGTTTGTCATCATGTGTCTATCCATTATGAAATATAATCTTGTATAAATACATATTTTTCACCACTATATAACTCACATTGGAAATAATATCTGGCACATGATAAGAGATTAAAAAATTTACTGACTATTGAAGTAATTTCATGTCCCTCCTACACTGTGTGTGTTTTCCATTTCTGTACAACCCATACAATTTCTCAAATTGAATGTTGTAATTTCTTTACCAGTATGACACTGCCACTTGTCCTTGGGTTTATGAAGAATAACAGTGTAATTTTGTTTCAGTATTTCTTGAATAGAAGCTTGAAAATATATTTTTTATAATCACAGTATGATAACAAATTATCATAGTGGACATAGATGTAAGAAAATAAAAATATGTGTAGACATTAGAAACCATAAGAATCTGCTTTTGTGTCATGATAATTTTATGCCTTAATAATTTGCAAATATAATAGAAGACAACAAGAACAAAAATGTTTTAACTTTTTATATTGTTTGAAATAAAAAAGTAAAGCAAAAAAATATATAATGCTGTTATTTATTTATACTTTTAAATGTAGGTGTATATATGTTTATGAATTCTTCTTGTAAGAACATACTTCTTATTACTTAGAAATTACTACAAGTTGGTATGTTTTAAATGGAATTGCAGGTGTAGTTGTGTTAGAAACTACAAAGCCCTTATACTTTTGCATTGAAAAGCATATAGGCAATCTTCAATTGTGAGCAGGCATATATCTAGATAGATGGATAGATGATAGATAGATAGATAGATAGATACATAGATACATAGATACATAGATAGATGGATGGATACACTAAATCTGAATCTGAGTAATTATAGGCAAGCTTTTCATTTAGTTCCTGCTTCACAAATTTATGTAGTCTTAGCTTGTTTTTTCATCAAAGGAAAAGGATTTTAATGTGGTTCTTGAATATTTTTAGCCCCAAGTGACTTGCTTTACAGTTTCTTTCTTTTTTTTTTTTTTTTTTTTTTTTTTGGCAGTGCTTCACATAAAACTCAGGGCCTCATACATGCTACATGAACACACTTCTGCCTCCACCACTGATCTGTACTCTCAGCTCTACAATTTCTTTTTAATAGAAATACATTCAGTTTAAGGTTCAATTTTTTATTTCATATTTTATTAAAGAAAGAAGAGGTTTATATAATTTTGAGTCACATTTTTGAGGGCAAAGACTTTTCATAAACTATTAACATTTTAAACATTTACATTAAAAGCTCAACATTGAACTTAATTTTTTCCCAAATTTTATACACAATACTGATAAAGTGATAATTACTGCACATTGATATCAACAAATTTGTTTATCACATTGTCTACAGATTTCTACTTTCAAAGTTTTACAAACAATGCCATTGTATAAATTCAATTTGTGGATATATTAGTTTCACTATAAAAAGAAGTAAAAAACAGAGAATATTGTAAAACTAAATAATTGACAGAATAATGTATAGCGGTAATGTTCTTTGAAATTTTCTATGAAAAATACTGAAGGAAACTTGGGAAATAATAACGTATTTAAACACCTTGTTTAGTTCAAATACTATGTTAGTTGTTTAGATTGCTATGGTTAGAAAGTGTCCTCAAAGCTTCATATGTCATGGTGTTGGCTAGGCTGGACATGTGGCTCAAGTGGTAGAGTGCTTGCCTAGCCATCTCAAAGCCCTGAGTTTAAACCCCAGCACCACAAAAAAAGTGGGAGTACACGATGGTCTTGGCTGCTATCAGTGGTGCTGTTGGGAGGTGGCGGTAAACATTTACAAGTGAGGCTTGGGTGAAGGAAGTTAAGTCTCTGGGGAGGGGGTGTCCTTGAAGGAGATATTGGGACCCCCATTCTATTCCTCTCTTTTTGTCTTCTGGCCACCATTCAGTGACCAAATCTTATCTGGTGCAGCTCCTATCAAGATGTGCCCTGCCACCGCAAATCTCAAGCAGTAAAAGACACACCATGGACTGAAACTTCAAAAACTGTCAGCTAAAATAAATATTTTCTTCTTATAAGATGATAGCCTTGTGTATTTTGTCTTCAAGATGGATATCTGACCAACACAGAGGTAACTTATGGAAAAATTGCTAGAAGAATTTTAAGACTACATAACTTATTGTTAAAAAATAAAAAATTATGACCCTGTATAAACTGGGTACCTCAAATGTTAGACTGAATTCTAACACATGCCACTTTAGTATTATTTAAAGTATTTACCAAGCATTTGCTTTCTGCTAAGTTGTGGACTAAATAATGCAATTTAATTGCGGAAAACATAAATATGCTGCCTTTTTTCACTAAGGCTTTGGAAAAAATTGAAAGTTCAAATTACAATAGGGGACACATAAAATGGCATTAAAATGGATTAATAGTGAACCAATTAAGAGGGTTGCTTACATAGCATTTTAGATCAGGGAATTCTTTTTATTTTTTTTTTCATTAGCATATCCTCATTGTACAGTGGGGATTCATGGTGACAATTTCTCATAGGTTTATATTGTACAATGGTTAATTCATCCCCACCATCTGTCCCCCTTGGCCCTCTCCCCACTCCAAAAAATTGCAAGAAGTTTCTTTGTTCTATTTCGTATAAGTTTATGAAGTCTACCCACCATATTTCCTCCCCTTAATCTCCTTCATTAAATCAGGGGATTCTTTACAAGGAGTTAATTTGTTACCAGACACCTGAAGAGGAAACACATAAGGTTGGGACTTAGGCAGGTAGGAATTATATTCAATCTTAATGACTATTGTGGCTGAAGAAAGAGCTTCATAATTATGAGTACAAGGGATGAGGGTTGAGAGGGAGAGACGAAGGGCAATGGTAGAGATAAGGGAGATAGGGAAATACACAGAAGAAATTTAACCATAAAATTCTGAGAGCCATGTAGGAACTTTGAGCTCCTTCTTTATAAACAAGAAAGCACTACTTAAGTGTGGTAACCAAATATTCAGATGTTATGTTTTTATTGAGCTTTAGCACAGATATGGCAAAGTGTATATGAATATAGTACTTATAGTTAATTATATGGTACTGTGTACTTTATCCATACATCGGTTGTAGGACATCTAGACTGATTCTCTGTTTTGGTTATCATGAATACTGCTGCTATAAACATAGTGTGCAGGTATTTCAACTGTATGTGTGATTAACATTCCTTTAGATATATGTTTAGGAGTGGTATAATAAAATCTATCCTAATTCCATCTCTAGTTTTTTGAAGAACCTCCATACTGATTTCCACAGTAGCTGTACTCATTTACATTCCCAACAACAGTGTTCATATTCCCACCACTTTCTTGTCAGTGTTTGTTGTTTGTTTGCTTGATGATAACCATTTTGTCTCAGTTGTTTTGATTTGCATTTCCTTTATGGCAAAGAATGTTAAACATTTCATTTATTTATTTTCATAGTAATCTTTTTTAAAATTCATTTATTCATATGTTCATACATTGTTTGGGCCATTTCTCACTCCTGCACCCAGCCCCCTTCCTCTCCTCTACCCCTCTCGCTTCCAGGCAGAACTTGTTCTGCCCTTATCTCTAATTTTGTTGAAGAGAAGACATAAGCAATAATAAGAAAGACAAAGTGTTTTTTGCTAGTTAAGATAAAGATAGCTATGCAGAGAGAGTCCTAGCATATAATTTTTTATGTCCATTTATACTTCCTCTGAGGACTGTCCATTCAATTAATTTGCCCATTTATTAATTTGATTATTTGTTCTTTTGGTGCTTATTTTTTTGAGCATTTTGTAAATCCTGGATATGGGATCTTTATCTGATGAGTAGTTTACAAAGATTTTCTCCCATTTTATTAGTTGTCTCTTCATTCTCATAATGGTTTCCTTTGATGTGCAGGACTTTTTAATTTGATACAATCCCATTTAGATATTCTTGCTCTTATTTCCTGGACAATCATATTCCTATTTAGAAAATAGTTGCTGATGCCATCATATTCCAGAGTTTTTACTAGGTTTTTCTGTAGTACTTTCAAAATTTCAAGTCTTACATTCAGATCTTTGATGTATTTTGAATTTACTTTTATATAGGGTAAGAGATAACGGTCTACTTTCATGCTTCTACATTTGGATATCCAGTTTTCCCATCATCACTTGTTGAAGAGACTCTCTTTTCTCTAATGTTTGCTTTTGGCTCTTTCTCAAAGATCAGGTGGCTATAGCTCTGTGGGTTTATTTATGGGTCTTCTGTTCCATTCTTCTACATGACTATTTTTGTGCCAGTACCATGATGTTTTTATTAGCATTGCTCTGTAATATAAATTGAAATATGGTATTTTGATAACTCTCATTATTGCTCCTTTGCTCAGTATTACTTTGGTCATTTGGTTTTGTTTATATTTCCATATAAATTATGGTATTTGATTTTTATATCTCCATGAAGAATGACATTTGGATTTTTAGTGAATTATATTGAATCTGTTGGCAGTATTGCATTTTCACAACATTAATTCTATTAATTCATGGACATGGGCGGTTTTGTTGTACTGTAGTTTTTTCAAGTTCTTTCTTCAATGTTTTACAGTTTTCATTGTTTATATCTTTCACATCCTTAGCATAGTTTATTGCTAGTGTATTTTATTTTGTGATACTATTCAGAATGGGATTATTTTCATGATTTTTTTCTCAGCCTTTTATTGTTGGCATATATAAAAGCTATTGATTTTATTTTGATTTTGAATCATGCTACTTGCTGAAAGTGTTATCAAATCTAGGAATTTTTTGGTGGAGTGTTTAGGGTCTTTTATGTGCAGAATCATATCACTTGTAAACAGGGCTAATTTGACTTCTGTTTTTTCTATTTTTTTTTTTCAGAATACACAGCAAATTTATTTGCCAAACATAGCCATCTTTGCTTATTGAACTGGGCTTCCACTGTTTCCCAGAAACACTTACAGATGTGTAAGAGTTTAGAAGCTGTGTAAAAGAAAGGCCTTTCTCTAAAGATGGAGCCATGTGTTTCTTCTGTAATGGATCATAATATGTAATCCACTTCATCTAAATATGATCAGAGCTCATTTTCTCATATTGACTTGTCTTTGTTAAAGTTTCGTTCTTCCTCAGCAAAGCTGAGTGCACTAGGGTGAATGCCCATGGAGAAATTCATGGCTTATTAGTCTCTGCTTGTTATGTAAGTAATTCATTCCCAACTTGGGAAATCATAAATGAACAAACAAAAAAAATAAAGAAAAAAATACTAACCACAAGTCAATCACGCAGAGACAGCCACACAATTTGTTGGAATACGTCAGATGGCTTTTGTATCTACAAATATACATAGTTGTATGTTATTTAAAATCATCTACTAAACTGTGATATTATTTTTCTCTTAATATATAATACAAACAAAAAATTTGTGTTAAAAATAAACTTAATTGCAGAAAATATGAACTATGAATATGGCTACATTCATTCTCTATTTTTATGTAAATGCTACCTCCAATATTTTATTATTTTAAATATCATTGTAGTAAATGTTTTTTCTTTTATTTTTTAGCTTAACTTTTATTTATATATTTATTTATTTTTCTTTTTTTTTTTTCCTTTTTCTTTTATTATTCATATGTGCATACAAGGCTTGGTTCATTTCTCCCTCCTGCTCCCACCCCCTCCCTTATCACACACTACGCCCCCTCCCCCGCCAATACCCAGCAGAAATTATTTTGCCCTTATTTCTAATTTTGTTGTAGAGAGAGTATAAGCAATAATAGGAAGGGACAAGGGTTTTTGCTGGTTGAGATAAGGATAGTTATACAGAGCATTGACTCACATTGATTTCCTGTGCGTGGGTGTTACCTTCTAGGTTAATTCATTTTGATCTAACCTTTTCTCTAGTACCTGTTCCCCTTTTCCTATTGGCCTCAGTTGCTTTTAAGGTATCTGCTTCAGTTTCTCTGTGTTAAGGGCAACAAATGCTAGCTGGTTTTTTAGGTGTCTTACCTATCCTCACCACTCCCTTGTGTGCTTTCGCTTTTATCATATGCTCATAGTCTAATCCCATTGTTGTGTTTGCCCTTGATCTAATGTCCACATATGAGGGAGAACATACGATTTTTGGTCTTTTGGGCCAGACTAACCTCACTCAGAATGATGTTCTCCAATTCCATCCATTTACCAGCGAATGATAACATTTCGTTCTTCTTCATGGCTGCATAAAATTCCATTGTGTATAGATACCACATTTTCTTAATCCATTCGTCAGTGCTGGGGCATCTTGGCTGTTTCCATAACTTGGCTATTGTGAATAGTGCCGCAATAAACATGGATGTGCAGGTGCCTCTGGAGTAACCTATGTCACAGTCTTTTGGGTATAACCCCAAGAGTGGTATTGCTGGATCAAAAGGTCCAAAGTGGTTGTACTAGTCTACATTCCCACCAACAGTGTAAGAGGGTTCCTTTTTCCCCGCATCCTCGCCAACACCTGTTGGTGGTGTTGCTGATGATGGCTATTCTAACAGGGGTGAGGTGGAATCTTAGTGTGGTTTTAATTTGCATTTCCTTTATTGTTAGAGATGGTGAGCATTTTTTCATGTGTTTTTTGGCAATTTGAATTTCTTCTTTTGAGAAAGTTCTGTTTAGTTCACTTGCCCATTTCTTTATTGGTTCATTAGTTTTGGGAGAATTTAGTTTTCTAAGTTCCCTATATATTCTGGTTATCAGGCCTTTGTCTGATGTATAGTTGACAAATATTTTTCTCCCACTCTGTGGGTGTTCTCTTCAATTTAGAGATCATTTCCTTTGATGTACAGAAGTTTTTAGCTTTATGAGGTCCCATTTATCTATGCTATCTCTTAGTTGCTGTGTTGCTGGGGTTTCATTGAGAAAGTTCTTACCTATACCTACTAACTCCAGAGTGTTTCCTACTCTTTCCCGTATCAACTTAAGAGTTTGGGATCTGATATTAAGATCCATGATCCATTTTGAGTTAATCTTGGAATAGGGTGATATACATGGATCTAGTTTCAGTTTTTTGCAGACTGCTAACCAGTTTTCCCAGCAGTTTTTGTTGAAGAGGCTGCTATTTGTCCATCATATATTTTTAGCTCCTTTGTCAAAGACAAGTTGGGTATAGTTGTGTGGCTTCATATCTGGGTCCTCTATTCTGTTCCACTGGACTTCATGTCTGTTTTTTTGCCAGTATCATGCTGTTTTTATTGTTATTGCTTTGTAATATAGTTTGAAGTCAGGTATTGTGATACCTCCTGCATTGTTCTTTTGACTGAGTATTGCCTTGGCTATTCGTGGCCTCTTCTGGTTCCATATAAATTTCACTGTAGATTTTTCAATCTCTTTAATGAATGTCATTGGAATTTTGATGGGAATTGCATTAAACATGTAGATTACTTTTGGGAGTATCGAAATTTTTACTATGTTGATTCTACCAATTCATGAGCATGGGAGATCTCTCCACTTTTATAGTCTTTCTCAATCTCTTTCTTCAGAAGTGTATAGTTTTCCTTGTAGAGGTCTTTCATGTCTTTTGTTAGGTTTACACCTATGTATTTGATTGTTTTTGAGGCTATTGTAAATGGAATTGTTTTCATACATTCTTTTTCCGTTTGCTCATTGTTAGTGTATAGAAATGCTAATGATTTTTCTATGTTGATTTTATATCCTGCTACATTACTATAGCTATTGGTGATGTCTAGAAGCTTCTGAGTAGAGTTTTTTGGGTCTTCAAGGTACAGGATCATGTTCTCTGCAAATAGGGATATTTTGACAGTTTTTTTTTACCTATTTTTATTCCTTTTATTCCTTCTTCTTGCCTAATTGCTCTGGCTAGGAATTCCAGTACTATGTTGAATAGGAGTGGAGATAGTGGGCATCCTTGTCTGGTTCCTGATTTTAGAGGGAATGGTTTCAGTTTTTCTCCGTTAAGTATAATGCTGGCTGTAGGTTTGTCATATATATCTTTTATAATGTTGAGGAACTTTCCTTCTATTCCTAGTTTTCTTAGAGCTTTTATCATGAAATAATGTTGGATCTTATCAAAGGCTTTTTCTGCATCTATTGAGATGATCAAGTGGTTTTTGTCTTTGCTTCTGTTAATGTGGTTTATTACGTTTATTGATTTTCGTATGTTGAACCAAACCTGCATCCCTGGGATGAAGCCTACTTGGTCGTGGTGAATAATCTTTTTGATGTGTTGCTGAATTCGGTTTGCCATTATTTTGTTGAGGATTTTTGCATCAATGTTCATTAAGGAGATTGGCCTATAGTTCTCCTTTTTGGAGGTGTCTTTGCCTGGTTTTGGGATAAGTGTAATAGTGGCTTCATAAAATGTGTTTGGCAGTTTTCCTTCCCTTTCTATTTCATGGAACAGTTTAAGGAGGGTTGGTATCAGTTCTTCTTTAAAGGTCTGATAGAATTCAGCAGAGAATCCATCAGGTCCTGGACTTTTCTTTTTGGGGAGACTCTTGATTGCTGCTTCAATTTCATTTTGTGTTATAGGTCTATTCAGGTGATTAATTTCCTCTTGGTTCAGTTTTGGATGATCATATGTATCTAGAAATCTGTCCACTTCTTTTAGATTTTCAAATTTATTTGAATATAGGTTCTCAAAGTAGTCTCTGATGATTTCCTGGACTTCCATGGTGTTTGTTGTTTTCTCCCCTTTTGCATTCCTAATTCTACTAATTTGGGTTTTTTCTCTCCTCATTTTAGTCAGGTTTGCCAGGGGTCTATCGATCTTGTTTATTTTTTCAAAGAACCAACTTTTTGTTTCATTAATTCTTTGTATGGTTTTTTTGATTTCTATTTCGTTGATTTCAGCTTTTATTTTTATTATTTCTCTCCTTCTATTTGTTTTGGGATTTGCTTATTCTTGTTTTTCTAGGAGTTTGAGATATATCATTAGGTCACTGATTTGGGATCTTTCAATCTTTTTAATATATGCACTCATAGCTATAAACTTTCCTCTCATGACTGAATTAGCTGTGTCCCATAGGTTCCAGTAGGTTGTGTTTTCATTTTCATTGACTTCCAGGAACTTTTTAAGTTCCTCTTTATTTCATCGATGATCCATTCTTCATTAAGTAATGAGTTATTTAGTTTCCAGCTGTTTGCATGTTTTTTGTCTTTACTTTTGTTGTTGAATTCTACTTTTACTGCATTGTGATCAGATAGTATGTACGGTATTATGGTATTATTTCTATTTTCTTATATTTGCTGAGGCTTGCTTTGTGCCCTAGGATATGATCTATTTTGGAGAAGGTTCCATGGGCTGCTGAGAAGAATGTATATTGTGTAGAGGTTGGATGAAATGTTCTGTAGACATCTACTAGGTCCACTTGATCTATTGCATATTTTAGATCTTGGATTTCTTTATTGAGTTTTTGTTTGGATGACCTATCTATTGATGATAATGGGGTGTTAAAGTCTCCCACAACCACTGTGTTGGCGTTTATATATGCTTTTAGGTCTTTTAGGGTATGTTTGATGAAATTGGGTGTGTTGACATTGAGTGCATACAGATTGATGATTTTTATTTCCTTTTGGTCTATTTCCCCTTTTATTAGTATGGAATGTCCTTCTTTATCTCGTTTGATCAATGTAGGTTTGAAGTCTACTTTGTCAGAGATAAGTATTGCTACTCCTGCCTATTTTCAGGGGCCAATTGGCTTGGTAAATCTTCTTCCAGCCTTTCATCCTAAGCATATGCTTATTTCTGTCGGTGAGATGAGTCTCCTCTAAGGAACAAATTATTGGATCTTCTTTTTTAATCCAATTTGTCAAACAGTGTCTTTTGATGGGTGAATTAAGTCCGTTAACATTAAGCATTAGTACTGATAGGTATGTGGTGATTCCTGCCATTTAGTTGTCTTAGTTGTTTGAAGGTTTGATTGTGTGTACCTAACTTGATGGTACTCTCTACTGTCTTGCTTTTTCTTTTCCTGTTGTGTTGTGCTGCCTACCTTTTCATGGTTAAGTTGGGTGTCATTTTCTGTGTGCAGAATCCCTTGCAGAATCTTTTGTAGAGGTGGCTTTGTGGTCACATATTGTTTTAGTTTCTGCTTATCATGGAAGACTTTTATTGCTCCATCTATTTTTAATGATAGCTTTGCTGGGTAGAGTATCCTGGGTTGAAGTTATTTTCATTCACTGCCCAGAAGATCTCACCCCACGCTCTTCTTGCTTTTAATGTTTTGGTTGAGAAGTCTGCTGTGATTTTGATCGGTTTACCTATGTATGTTACTTGTTTTTTCTCTTACAGCCTTCAATATTCTTTCCTTACTTTCTGAACTTGTTGTTTTAATGATGATATGTCGTGGGGTAGTTCTATTTTGATCTGGTCTGTTTGGTGTCCTGGAGGCCTCTTGCATCTGTATGGGAATATCTTTCTCTAGATTTGGGAAATTTTCCGTTATTATTTTGTTGAATATATTACGCATTCCCTTCGCTTGCACCTCTTCTCCTTCTTCGATGCCCATGATTCTCAAGTTTGGTCTTTTGATGGAGTCAGTGAGTTCTTGCATTTTCTTTTCACAGGTCTTGAGTTGTTTAATTAATAGTTCTTCAGTTTTTCCTTTAATTACCATTTCATCTTCAAGTTCTGAGATTCTGTCTTCTGTTTGTTCTATTCTGCTGGATTGGCCTTCTGTTTTGTTTTGCAGTTCTGTTTCGTTCTTTTTTCTGAGGTTTTCCATATCCTGGCAGCTTTCCTCTTTAATGTTGTCTATTTTTGTCCTGAGTTCATTTATCCTTTTATTCATTGTGTTCTCTGTTTCACTTTGGTGTTAATACAGTGCTTCTATGGTTTCCTTTATTTCTTCTTTTGCTTTTTCAAATTCTCTATTTTTGATGTCTTGGAATTTCTTGAGTGTCTCCTGTACATTTTGGTTGACCCTATGCAGTATCATCTCTATAAAATTCTCATTGAGTACCTGTAGTATGTCTTCTTTTAAATTATTCTTGTGGGCTTCATTGGGTCCTTTGGCATAATTTATCTTCATTTTGTTGGAGTCTGGATCTGAGCACTTGTTTTCTTCATTCCCCTCTGGTTCCTGTACTAATTTTTTGCTGTGGGGAAACTGGTTTCCCTGTTTTTTCTGTCTTCCCGTCATTGTCTTTGGTGTTGTGACTGTCCCTGTACTGTGTGCAATTAAGTATTTTCTAGCTTGTAATAATAACAATGGTAATATTTATAATGGAAGGGTGAGCTGAGATGGAAAGCAAGAAGTTAAAGAAAAGGGGAAAACAAATATACAGACAAGAGGGAGAAAGCAGAACCAGGTTTCAGATAAGAAAGTTTCAAAGGTATAAACAGGGAACGTTAGTATACTAATCGACAGTAAGCTGAACAGACATTAGAGAGACAGAGAGAGGATTGAAAATCAAAGATAAAAAAATAAAAAATAAATAAATGAAAGAAATATCTATATATAAAAATGAATTAAAATAAAATGGAAAATAGAAAATTAAAAAAAAAACCAAAAAACTTCCAAGTTTATATGCAATGCAGTTTCAGTCTTAATAATTTGGGTGTCTCTCTCAGTCTCCAGTCCTGGAGATGGTGCCTCAGATGTTGTTCTGTAGTTGTCTCATCAAAGGGGATGCATAAAGTAGAAAACTACACACACACACACACACAAAAAGCCCCACCAAGTGTCCCAAGTTCAAATGCAATACAATTTCAGTAAGTTTTTCGGCTTGCAGGTGTAATTTGGTTGTTCTCTCATCAAAGGTAGGGAGAAAAAGAAAAAAAGAAAAAGAGTCTGGAGACAGTTCTGAGAGTGGTATCTGCCTTTTATTTCTCAATTTTTTTCTTTTTTCTTTAACTAGGAACTTAAGTACTATATTGAATAAGAATGGGGACACTCTTGTCTTGTTAGTTACTTTAGAGGAAATGGTTTCAGTTTTTCTCCATTTAATATGATGTTGACTATAGGTTTGTCATGTATAGGCTTTATAATGCTAAGGTAAATTTCTTCTATTCCTAGTTTCTTTAGAGCTTCATGAAATGGTATTGAATTTTGTCAAAGGCCTTTTCTCCAAATATTGCAATAATTATGTTTTTTGTTTTGCTCTTGATTCTCCACACATGTTGTATTTTGTTTATTGATTTTTCATATATTGAGATATACTTGCATCCCTATAATGAAACCAACATAATCATAGTATATGATCTTTTTAATGTGTTGTTGAACTCACATTGCAAGTATTTTATAGAAAATATTTATATGTACTCTCATCAGGGGAATTGGTCTATAATGTTCTTTTTATGTTTATCATTATTCAGTTTCGGTGTCAGGGCAAGACTGACTTAATAGAATGAGTTAGGTAATGGACCTTAACTTTCTACTTTATGCATTCATTTGAGGAACATGGGTGTTAGTTTTTCTAATAAGCATGGTAGAATTGGGCAGTCAATCCATCTAGTCCTAGGGTGTTCTTTGTTCAGAGACTTACTACTTTAATCACATTGCTTGTCATAGTTCTCTTTAAGGGCTTATATATCTGGGTTTAGTGTTGGTAGGTCATATGTGTCTAGAAATACATGACTTTCCTTTAGATTTTCCACTTTATTAGAATGTAACTTTTTGAACTATTGTCTAATTACCCTGCAAATTTCATTGGTATTTTGATATATACTTTTTCATCTCTAATTATATTAACTCTAATTCTCCTTCCTTTGCCTGTTTGGTTCAAGCTTTTAAATCTTATTTATCATTTCAAAGAACCATATTTTTGTTTCACTGATTGATTTTATTTATTTATCCATTTATTTACTTATTTGTTCTTTTATTATTTTATATCCAGCTTATTAATTTTAGTCCTAATCATTATTTTTTCCATGTACTAATTTTACTTTAGTTTTGTACTTGTTTTTCTGAGAGCTTGAGTTGCATCATTAGGATGCTTATTCAGAATTTCTTTGATTTTTAAAGTTTCATTATATTTTAATTAGTATAAATTAATAAAACTGGGAGTGTTTATTATGGTGAATCTGTGCATGCATACAGGGTACTTTGAACAATTTCATCTTCTCCATTGTATTCTCATTTCCTTCTCTCTTGTCTCCTTTCTTTTCAAACATTGTTTAGTGAGTTTCATGATCCTTACTCCTTAGTACCCCTTCCTTTCTCCTTCTTGTTGATTTTTCCCCAGACCATCTCCCTTTCACATCCATGTTACATTTTTATTGTTATTGCCATTTTAGGTCTAGGATTCACAAATGAGTAAGAATGTGAGATATTTGGCTTTTTGAGATTGGTTTAAATCACTCAACATGATGTCATTTTACCTATTGTTTCGTAAATTACATATTTTCATGTTTCTTTATGGCTGATTTTTTAATGTAGACTCTCATAAGTATAAACTTTGAGACCTTGGCACTGACATTGCTGTATCACTAAGGTTCTGGTAATATGTGTTTTCATTTTCCTAAAGAATTTTTTCTATTTCCCCACTTAGTTCTTTAATGACCACTGGACATTCAGCAGCATATAGTTTAGTCTCCATGTATTTGAATATTTTCTAAAATTTCTTTTGCTTTTGATTTCTAGTTTTATTCCATTGTGGTCTAGTAAAATGCAGGGGTTATTTCAATTTCTTTATACTTGTTTAGACTTGTTTTTTGTCATAAAATATATGTTTCAGAGAAAGTTCCGTGGATTCCTGTGAAGAATGTATATTGTGTAGCTCTTTGGTGCAATATTCTATAGATTTGCTTTCTTGTACACTTTTTTTGGTTCTGAAATTCCTTTTTGACTTTTTGTCTAAATGACCTACTTATTGATGAGAATGGGATATTGAAGTTATCCACTCTTATTTTGTGTCTACCTGTGCTTTTATATCCAGTAGTGTTTGTTTTATGAAATTGAGTGCAGTGATATTTGGTGCATATAATGTTTAAAATTGTGATTTTTCTCTTGATGCATTGATCCCTTTAGCAATATGAATCTGGACTGGCTGTGCCAGTAGTGATGTCTGGTTTGGAGATTAAGCTTAGGAGCATCCTCCATATCTCCCAGGCTCCCAACAACCCACAATCTGCTCTTCTTTAGAACTGAACAGTTCCTAATTCAGTTATTGCAGTGCTGGATTCTGAATTTGCTAATAGTCTCCAGCATCATACCATTTAGGTTGAAATGTCCAAGACATTCCTGTGGCTAGTGGCAGGGTTGTGCTGGTGTAATCTTACATTTGGACTTGCCAGGAATTTCTATGGCACATGTTGGGGGGTCCCATTGGGTGGAAGGCCTCTGCTCAGATCCAGCTAGTCTGGCTCCAGGGATCCGGCCCCTCAAGCTGCACTCACTGCCTTCCTTCCTGGCCACATCAAGACTCCATGTTCATTCTGGACCCACTGGTGCACAAATACTTTTTTTTTTATCAAGTTTTAGGTTCTTTATTTTTGCTACTACAATTCTGCAAAGCAAATATCCTCACAATATTAATTTTTTCCACATGTTTAGGCATACATAGGATCAATTTTTTGAAGTTAGTGAAATTAACTAAAAATGCATTTTTAATGTTGGAAAATATTGCTACACTATCTTACAGATATTTTACTTGTTTGTTTTTTCCCATTAGACATCAATAAGCATGCTTGCTTCCCAATAATGTAACAATAAACATTTTGTGATTGGAAAAACTAATGGTAAAAATACTTTGTTTGAAATTTGAGCTGTGATTCCTTTCATTTTAACTATGATTAACCACATGCCCTTATGTTTATGAGTTGATGACTTCTATTTTTGTGAATGGGCTTTTCAAATCCATTGTCTATTTTATTACTTCTTTTTATTTTTGGTAAAAGTTTATACAAGTTCATGTCCCATAGGCAATGTTGTATGTTGGTTGGAATCTAAATCAAAAAGAGACAAAAGTAGATTTTAGAAACATAAAAAAGATATTTCAGTGTATTTATGCTTCTGGGAGCAGGAGACCCTGAATATAACAGCAGCTCTTTATCTAAGACTTGTCTAAATCTGATAGTTTTAAAAGTGCATCTGTTTGTTGGCATCTGAAATCAACTAACATGTAGGGATTTTAAAGTTTAGACGGATGAGAAAAAGGAAGGAAATATGTAGCTTGTAGATAGTGCTGCTTTTTCCAGAAGTAATGTTCATTTCTATATGTAGCTCTGGAAGGCAAAAAATTAAACATACAAAAAAATCTTATTTCATCATCACTGCATCAAATTTTTCCTATTTGTGATTCTATCATTCTCATTCCTTGCTTCTTTCTGCCAATCATCTCACATGCACATTCCATCACTAACTCCTCTGAGTCCCAACATGTTTTCAATTTTCTCTAGCACCAGTGTTCCATTCCACTTTAGGTCACCTAACCAGAGTGGTTTAGGGAGGCTTAGAAGCTGAGCACATCTTGCAATAATTTCAAAGAGATATGGGAAATATTATAATTCTCAGTCCATCAAAGAGACTTGAGTTATTAACCAAGTCTTTTTTGTAGACTTCAAAGAGCAACAATATAGAAATGAAGGTGAACAGTAAATTGGCAAATCTCAAAAGGAATATGGTATCTTGTGGAATTATCTTTATCTCTGGTTGAATTCAAGTTATACACCCTTTTATTTCAGCCTGCCAGATTCCAAAATATACACTCTCCACAGGAAGATAATATAATGCAGTGTTTTGGTTTACTTTAAATGTTTCATGTATAATATTTGACAGATAAGATAATGCAGAACACTGTCTGACCAAAATCCAAGAGAAAAAAACTCAATTGTAAACTTTCAGAAGTATAATGTCTAAATTAATATGTCACCTTGACTGTCCATGGGGTTCCCAGATTAAACATCATTGCTGGATGTATCTGTGAGGATGTTTCCTACAATATTACTTTTAAATCAATGAATTCAGCAATGAAAATTACTGTTCCTAGTGTTCATTCAATCCAGAGGGGACACAGGAAGAACCAAAAAGAAAAGCAGGAGCTTACTATTTTTTCTAACTCCCTTCTTGATACTGATCTTATCTTACTTCAGACTGGAATCCATACCAAAGTCTCAGGTCTCATGTTTTCAGGTCTTCAAAATTAAATTGGAATTTTTTGACTAGCTTTCCTGGGTCTCCAGCTTGAAAACAGAAGACTGTGAGACTTTTCATAGTATCTATCTATATCTATCTATATGTCCATCATCTGCCTACCTCCCTACTTCTTATTAGTTTTGTTTCTTTGGAGAAGCCTGATTATATAAAAGGTTCACAAGTTGAGGTTATAAGACACAAAGCAGAAAATAATAGTAAATGCTTTGTGTGAAAATTTTGAATAATGCAAACATTCAAATAGCATAGATGTGTAGGCTTAGTAGCAGATCAGATATAGATAGAGAAGGAATTAGTGAACCAGAAGAGAAAGTAGAAAGAAATAGGGAGAAAGATTTTGGTAAAAAATACATACAAGTAATGCAGTAACTGTGTTTTATTGTATATTTACTATTTGTGGTATTAGTAATGTAGGTACGGCCAACAAAAATACTAAAAAACAAATGAAAAGAAATTTCAAAAATAGCAGAAAATAACTTCCCATGCATGCATTGTGCTATTCAGTTGATACAGAGAAACTCTTAATCAGTCCTGTGGTATATTCATCAGTTGTGCTTAAATCAACCTTTGCTCTGCTGAGGGTTTCTCTGTCCTGAGTTTTATGAAAGTATGCTTCCTCAATACAAAATGATGCCCCAAAAGCAAGGTAAATGTAATGGTAATCCTCCTGTAACAAAAGGGCATGTAATGTAATGGCCCTAATTAAAGAGATACATTGAAAATATAAGATTTATTGAAAGGCAACATGTCCTTAGCAGAAACTGGGCAGTGTTATGGGAAAATGATTAAAATATTCAGTTTTTGAGATGAATGACATGAAATAAGATCAAGTTTTTATTGAGTGGTATTAATCTGTATAATAATAATAATGTGCATTAATGTATCCAATTAAAATTTTGTGAGAATAATGTAGCCTGTGGATTCAAGTTATGGATGTTCAGATTTACCATATAGACCATATCAGTAAATTTCAGTAATTGTAGAGTACTGAATTCTATGCATCCTGAACTTTCACAGTTTTTCCTCAAGGGAAGTGTCTTCATAACCATACATCCTCAGGTTCCAAGGTTATACTATATTTCATCCTGAAATATGCCATAACTTACCATAATGTTTATTTCTCTCCACTTAAAATGTAAATTCTGTAAGAGTACATCATAGTGAAAGGGATTTGTACAACCAGTGTCTTAGAACAAAATGGAGACAATAAGGAGAAACAATTTTGAAATAAAATGGCTTGGAATTTTCAAAATCATCAAAAAGTTATGAAACCAGATTCAACAAGACAAATACAAATGATACCAAGCATAATAATAAATTTACCTAAAATTAAAACAAAACTTAACAGTAGTCAAAAATAAAGTGGAATGATTGAAAAAGTGTATTACATAGACTGAAACAAAAACCTAGCATACCTTTATTAATATTATTAATTCAATAGAATTTAATAAAACATTATTACTGAGGATAAGACAAAGTAAATGAAACAAGGGTTAACCCCTCGTGAAAAAATAAGAATAATTTTAACTTTATATGACCTTAATGGTATGGCTAGAAACTTCAAAAATAAAAATTTGAGATATTTAAATGAACAAATAAATAGATCTGTTATCAAACTTGAGATTTTTAAAATATCTTTAAAAGTATCTAAACAAGCAAAAATTAATAAAAAAGAAAATTTGAACAATAAAATTAACAAAGTGAGTAAAATAGCTGCTATGACACTGCATTTAACAATTACAAATTATATATTGTAATTGTTTCAATACTTGGAAACATTTAGAAATATTGGCCACATATTGGGCTAGAGATCAAATAAAAATATATTTCAAAGGATTAAAATTGTTCAAGCTGTTTTACATAACCAATGATAAATTAAGCTACAAATCTAGAACTACTAAGATTATTAGTAGTTTGTTATAATCTATAAGCTACAAATCTAGAACTACTAAGATTAGTAGTTTGTTATAATCTACATATCTTCTATTTAACTCCTGAAATAAATAAGAAAACATAATAAAATTCAAGTGTAAGAATATTTAAATATCATGATTCTTAAGACAAAATCTTGAAACTACTAAAGGCTGCCAAACAATAGAATGGATAATTGATATTGTGTGCACTAACAATAGAACATTATGGAACAATGGGAAATAATGAACTGTATTTAGCATTACTAAACTAGATGAATAACAAATGCATTATTGAAAAGAGTAAGATAAAATCAGGTCTGGAGATGTAACTCAATTGTACAGTGCTTTGTAGGATGCGTGAGTACCTGGGTCTAATGTCAAATCCTGGAAAATAAATAAAATACAGAAAAGCCTATACCATATGATTTTATTTTTAGATACTTAAAATAGGGCAAAACTAAAGAGTGGAATAGGAGTCAGTCCAGTGATTAATCTAGAAAAGAAGGAAAGGCTCATATTTGGTAGTGTGACATATATCACATGCAATAAAAATCTAAGTCCCTGGGAAGGTTGCCTGAACTCTCAATGTCTAAAATTTCTAATCCCAACCAACAAATTAAGTTTGCCTATCCCAATGGCCACGAGAGGACTCTGTGGAACATACTGTATGCCATGCTAAGCATAGTACAGGGCATATTTTAAATTTCTAATACATAGCAATTGGTTTAATTACCATTATTAAGAGAACTTGCCAATTTAATGCCACTGCATGTAAATTCACCATGAATAATTGAAGGATTTTCAAAGGAAACTGCAATGTTTTAAAAGGTCTAAGTTATAGAATGAATATTGGCATTTTTAACAGAAATATATCATAATAAATGTTGTGATCATCTTGTGTTCAAAAGTAATAAGCATTTAAATTCCATTATTCAGTCTATTATTCAACAAGTGTTGATTTTCTACACCTTGGAAGAAAGCTTGTCAAAAACATTTTACAAAAAGCCTTCAATTCTAGAGGATTTCAGGAAAGAAATGTGTGAAAACATAGATATCTATTTCAGTTGAAATAGTAAAATAACCATTTGCAGAGAAATCCTGAGGAAACTACATTGTCAAAATACTTTAGTTCAGATGAGTGACAGTTCATTCTCCACAGCAACAGAATCCTTTAGGAAAAACAAAACTTACAGCAGAAAAATCCATTTTATGCCATGTCTAACTTACATTATGCTGGTCTGATCTAATGTGTCAAATAAATAAATGATTTTAACATGTGATGATGATAAATCAAAGTTGAATGATAAATCATATGGTCAGAAATAAAGATATTGAGAAAAGAAATGTTAAATTTTTTTAATTTTTACATATGTTATATTTTTGAATTAATTCAATATTAAGCAACTAATATTGTGTAGCTCACAAGTTTTAACTCAATTAAAATGCACAAATATAGTTTGCAAAAATTAATTAATATTGTATTTTACATATTTATGATTTGAATTATAAGGAAGAACATATGGAATGCTGAATTGCATAAACATATTTGTCCTTGTTATTTTTAGCTTTATGACTACATTTGGGTTTAGCTATTTTCCACAAAAAAGTCACAATTGAATTATTGGAGAGAGAAGAGAGAGAAAGAGAGAGAGAGAGAGAGAGAGACTATAGAGGGAGCATTTTTGAGAGAGTAAGAATAAGATATCTTACATCAGGAGAAATTTATGCAAAAATTTACTATGTGATTTTGAACAATATATATTTAAGGAATTTTGAAATTTTTCATACAGTAATTCTCCATTGAGGATGAGACCAGGAATTAAATTTAACAATGAAGATCCCTTTGTCTGCTATGAAAGTATGTTAAAGAATCAACTGAGGTTTAGCTGCTTCTAGTTCATCAAAATAAAAGGAAAGTGGGTCATAAGGAAGGGTTATGAGAATGGGTTAGTGAAAGCACAGGAGGAAGGACGACTGGAAGGACAGCCGCTGTGTTAAAATTGTGGCTTGGTGTTTTAGAATATATAAAGACTTTGTTATAATTTACCATAATTAATAAATATCTTACAGAAACAATTCTGAAATTCAGGTACCTTTTAGAAACTTTCATACCCTAATACAAAGTGCAGATCATTAGTGTTTGAAGCATATTCACATGCCCTCCTTTTTTATTTATTTATTTTGTTGCTGCTGGAATTGAAGTTCCTCACAGGGTTATACCACTTGAACCACACTCCCAGCCCTTTTTGCTTTAGTTATTTTTTTAAAAATTAGATCTTGCATTTTTCCAAAGACCAGATTTGGATTGGAATCCTCCTCTCTCTGCCTCCCAACTAGCTCAGATTATAAGTGCAAGTTCACACTTCCTTTAACATTTTCTTTATATGGAAAAATTTCTACTGGAAGCCATTTGGTTCTTAATTACCCTCAATGAAAATTTCTCATTTTTAAAAATCAATACAAGAATTAGTATCATAGTTTGATTTCACATACATCAGTACTCTAACCCAGTGAGGAATTTTTTTTGTTTATTCATACCTGCATACAATGTTCAGGTCATTTCTCCTCCTGCTCCCCACACACTCACTCCCTCTCCCCCAATAGCCTCTTACTTCCAGGCAGAAACTGTTCTGCCCATTATCTCTAATTTTGTTGAAGAGAGAATATAAACAATAATAAGGACAAAGTGTTTTTGCTAGTTGAGGTAAGGCTAACTATACAGGGAGATTCCTAGCATTGCTTCCATGAACATATGTATTATATTCTAAGTTCATTCTTCTTGAACTGACCTTTTCTCTAGTTCCTGATCTCCTTCTCCTATTGCTCTCTGTCACTTTAAAATTTCTGCATTAGTTCTTTTGCATTGAGGACATCAAATACTATCATGTTTTTTGGGTTTCTTATCTATCCTCATACCTTTCTTGTGTGCTCTTGCCTTATCATGTGACCAAAGTCCAATCACCTTGCTGTATTTGCCCTTGATCTAAAGTCCACATATGAGGGAAAACATGATTATTGGTCTTCTGAGCCTGGCTAACCTCACTCAGGATGATGTTCTCCAGTTCCATCCATTTACTTGCAAATGATAAGATTTCATTCTTCTTCATGGCTGAGTAGAATTCCATTGTGTATAAATACCACGTTTTCTTAATCCATTCGTCAGTGGTGGGGCATCTTGGCTGTTTCCATAACTTGGCTATTGTGAATAGCGCTGCAATAAACATGGATGTGCAGGTGCCTCTGGAGTAACCTGTGTCACATTCCTTTGGTTTTATCACCAGGAGTGGTATTGCTGGATCATATGGCAGATCTATGTTTAGATTTTTAAGAAGCCTCTAAATTTTTTTCCATAGTGGTTGCACTAGTTTGCATTCCCACCAGCAGTGTAAGAGGGTTACTGTTTCCCCACATCCTCACCAACACACGTTGTTGGTGGTATTTTGTTGATGGCTATTATAACAAGGTTGAGGCAGAATCTTAGTGTGGTTTTAATTTGCATTTCCTTTATGGCTAGAGATGGTGAGCATTTTTTCATGTATTTTTTGGCCATTTGAATTTCTTCTTTTGAGAAAGTTCTATTTAGTTCAGTTGCCCATTTCTTAATTGTTTCATTAATTTTGGGAGGTTTTAGTTGTTTGAGTTCCCTGTATATTCTAGTTTTCAGTTCCTTGTCTGATGTATAGCTAGCAAATATTTTCTCCCACTCTCTGGGTGGCCCAGTGAGGATTTAAATATTGAATGAAACAGACTTGTTAGTCAGTGGTGCACACCTAGTCTGTCAACTCTTGTTTCTGCCTCTAGCTCAGGTTTCCTAATCTCAAGGCAGTCACTGCACAACTGACAGATCTTCAATTCCTGTTGGATGGAATCTTAAGCCAGGAGGTTTCTTCTGGATCAGACTCTGGGGATTGAGGGAGAAGAGAAAACAATTGTGGCTATTTCTTGCAAGTTTTTGATAAACTGATGAAAATTTGTGTGTTAAAACCAATGTTCTATAGAAATTCAAGTTCATCAGTCTTTATCTCCAGCTTGAGAAATGACCTCACTGGTCCAATGTTCACACTCTTCCGATGGCATTGCTCTGAGTGAGTCAGCAAAATTTGTCCAGCATATTTGTCCACATGTGTCCAGACGGTGGCACTGTTATAGTAAAGCCAGTTCTGCCACAAAAAGTTTTTGAATCTGGTTACACAATGAAAGAATTGCTAAAGCTCTGTTTATTCCTAGGAAAATGTTCAGAATGGTGACAAAAAGAATTTGGAGTTCAGATGTAATATGTCTTACTTCACTGTCTCTACTGGGGAGAATTGTGGGTGTATAGATATAAGGTCGTCATTTGAGAATTCCCACATTGTAGATTCTGAACTGTAGCAGTTGAGGGTATGTTGACCAGACCTGTGTTTATAGTAAGATTGTCATCTCTTTTTCTGTCCCAGAAAATACAGGTAACCTCAGACTCAAGAAATACTAAGTGTATTAAGCTTACTTCAATAAGAGAAAGCACTATCTTGGCAGAGTCCTAATAACTCTTAGAAGAAGCTAGTTGGTCATGGGGAGACTTCTGGACTTTTCCGGCCTGTGCGCGAGTGGTTTTAAGAAGTTTAAGGTAGAAATGGTCAGAATAAGGCAAAATCATCAATATAGTTGTTTAAGGTTGATGGAGGTTAAGAGGTAAAGACTGAGGCAAAACTTGATGTGTAAATTATTTGAAAATGAATTGTTTGCTCATCTTTGATTTTCTAGTCTTTTGATTGGAGAGATTTTGTCAGATACACAAAGTGATTTGCTGACAATATAAATAGTTTTGGTTTAGAGCCTAACATTTCTGAACAAGAATTTCCTGAAGCAAATAAGTATATTATGTTGACACAGATGGTTTTGATTCTTAATCCTGATGCTGGAGTTATTTCAATTCTGATATTATCAGCACTAAACAAAATCTTTGGGAGAAAGGATTGATAATTGCAATAAACAATTCCTTATAAAATATAAAAGACCCAAATGCATTGAAATAAATTCCTAAGAAGTGGAAATTTACACCCAACATAAAATGAATAAATGATTAGAATCAAATATATTTTAATATGTTTACAGATCAATAATATATATATATGCATATCACCAATATGTATACTCACACGCACACACATACATAAATATGTGTATATAGTTTGTAGAAAAAGAAGCCTGAGTGGCAATCAATATAAAAGAATTTATCCAGGAAACACCAAGATGGTGGATAAGGAATGACCTTAAAACTCTGCGCTCCATGATTCCAGAAAAATACTTCAGGTAATCTGGCTCTTTTGCTAAGATACTGACAATACATAAGGTGCACATAAATTAGGACTGAACCTTAAATTTTTTATAGCACATAATACCCCTGAAACCAAGTGATCTTCAGAGGGCAACTAGAACCAGCGGTTGCTGTGCCCCACCCCCTCCTCAATGGAAAGCTGTTTTCTGTTCTCTCTTTTTTTTTTGACTTTTCTCCTCTCTTGCAAAAACCCAATAGAGAACTACAGAAGAATGAGATCTGCAAGCATCTGGGATGTCCTACATTCTCCACAATTCATGGGCACAGTATCTGTGCCCCTGCCTGTGCTGCCTGCCTGCACCATTCCAGAGCCAACTGAAACTGCAACCCCAGCAGGTGAGTGTGCCACATCATCTGCTCTTGAGGGAACCACATAGTTAAGCATTGCTGATGAGCATATTGTACACCCCCTGACCAAAACTGTTGACCAAATAAACAAAGGGATATTTCACTTCCACCAGCAGAATGCTGAGCTGATACAGTCTGAGGCCTCAATCTGCTGAAAAAATTTCACCACCTTGGAGAAACTGGTTGTGAGCTGACACTAACATACCAAACCTCAATTCTAGCTCCCAGTCTTGCCCTATTGACAGTAGGGGCTGGTGACTGCTCACATACCAGCTCCTTGTAGGACCCCTTTGGAGAATCTGGCTGCACTAAAGGGGCCATCACACCAAGGAAAGCCTGGGCTCAAACATCCTGAATGGATACAACATCCACTGCTATACAGCCCAGCATCCAACCTTACTTAAGAAGGAGCAGAGACCCAGAAAAAGCCCCTGTCAAAATTGTTTAGCACCTGGATTTGAAATCAGAGGAAAGAGCCCAGAACACTCATCAAACTGAGAAGAAAACCATTCCTCTCCATAATAAGAAAGAAATTTGGACAATAAATATGCATATATATTTTTTATTTATTATTCTTATATATTCTTAATAACTTTTTAAAATTTGTTGTTAGCTCTCTTCCTCTTCCACCTTGTCCAGTCATCAATTTCCTTAACCCCATCTTATAACACTGGAAGGAGTGTAAATCAGGTTACACTAAAGGCCTGCATACCCTTGTTCATTGCAGCATTATTCATATAGCTAAGCTATGGAAAGATCCAAGATGCCTCAGTACTGATGAATTGATTAAGAAAGTGTGTTATTTATATACAATGGAATTTTATTCAGTCATAAAGAAGAATGAAATTTTGTCATTTGCAGGTAAATGGTTGGAACTAGAGGACAAAGTGAAATTAGCCAGGTTCAAAATGCAAGGCTGCATGTTTTCTCTCATTTATGGAATATAGACCTAATAAAAACACAAGCAGTATTATGAAAAAGCAGGTCATGTTAAAGGGAGGTCACATACAAAAGGGGGAGGGTAAAAGAAGGAAGTTAAGTAGGTGAATATGGTTGATGTACTCTGCACAAGAATCAATATAGAATTGTTAAGCCTTTACAAAACACCAGAAGAAGGGACTAAGGAGGAAACAAGAAAAATAGAAGAGATGAACCAATTTGTGTTATAATACTTATATACATGGAAATGTCACAAGGAAACTCCCTGTGTAGCTATCTTTAATAAACAAAAATGTCATTTTTTTCCATTTACAAAATTGGAGGACAGTGGGGTAGAAGAGGTTCTGCCTGGGTGAGTTGGTATTAGTGTGAGGAAAGGGAATGGGAGGGTGAATATAGTGTAAATACTGTGTACACATGTATGTAAATAGAAAAATTATACCTATTGAAAGTGTCCCAGGAATGGGGGAAGGAAGAAGAATGGTGAAGGGGGTGAATTCATGTATGATATATTTGATATATTGTAAGAACTTTTTGTAAATGCCACAATGTAACCCCACCCCAAAAAACAATAAAAATGTGAAAGAAAAAGAATACAAGACAAAAAGAATATATTTGGCTATTGACCATTTTTTGCTGCTTTTGTGACAAAACTCCCATTATTTCTGATATTGTTAATAAAAAGTCCACTGGAATAAAAAATGAGAATTTAACCAATTTTCCAGGTAAGTTTATAATGATAGAAAAAAAAGCACTAGTCATACCCCACATAGTTGGCATAAATTAAAATTTTATAAAATTTACATAAGATCAAATATTAACCAATGTTGATTAAAATGTCAAGGAACAGAAATTCATAAATAATGATGTGACTTCAAATCTGAACATTCCTACTATAAAGCTATATTTGTTCCACTACTGAAATCACTCTATGAGTAAGATAACATAATTAAGAAAAGTCAGTGAAGAATTCTTTCTTGTTGAACAATGAAAATACATCAAATGACCATCAATCAGATAAGAGAAAATAAAAAAAGAGATAGTCTGAAATTCAAATTTTATACAGTCTTTAGAAATTATGGATTTGATCACTACATAGTTGGCTATAGTTAAAAAATAGTTTAGAAAGATAAATTATTTTGCACTTCAAGTAAATGTTAAAGAACCAAAATGATGGATAAATAAGTCATGATGTATTGTAAGGAAATATTATAGCATTTTTTATTATTCATTTATTCACATTTGTGTACATTGTTTGTGTCATTTCTCCCCCCTGTGCCCTGTCCCCATCCTCTCTCCCCTTTCCCTCTCGCTTCTAGGCAGTACCTGTTGTGCACTTTTCTCCAGTCTGTTGAAGAGTAGAAATAAGCAATAATTAAAAAAGACATAGCATTTTTGCCAGTTGAGATAAGGACAACTATACAGAGAGATTCCTAGCATTACTTTCATGTACAAATGTGTTACAATCCAAGTTGATTCATCTCTAATTGATCTTTACACTGGTTCCTGATCCCCTTCTCATGTTGACCTCTGTTGCTTTAAGGTTTCTGTATTAGTTCCTCTGAAGTGGGGACATCAATTGCTTTCATGTTTTGGGTTTTCTACATATCCCCAAATCTCCGGTATGTGTTTTCCCCCTGTCATGTGACCCAAATCCAACAGCATTACTGTATTTGATCTAGATCTAAAGTCTGCATATGAGGGAGAACATAGATTTTTGGTCTTCTGAGTCTGGCTAACCTTGCTCAGAGCTATGTTCTCAGGTTCTGTCCATTTACTTGCAAATGATAAGATTTCATTCTTCTTCATGGATGAGTAGAATTCCATTGAATATAACTATCACATTTTCTTGATCTATTTGTCAGTAGTGGGGCATCTTGGCTGTTTCCATAACTTGGCTATTGTGAATAGTGCCACAGTAAGCATGGGTGTGCAAGTGCCTTTGGAGTAACCTGTGTTGCATTCCTTTGGGTATATCTCCAGGAGTGGGATTGCTGGATCATATGGCAGATCTATGTTTAGATTTTTAAAAAGCTTCCAAATTTTTTTCCACAGTGGTTGCACCAGCTTTCATTCCCACCAGCAGTGTAAAAGTGTTACTTTTTCCCCACATCCTCCCTTACACATGTTGGTGGTGGTGTTTTTGATAATGACTATTCTAACAGGGGTGAGGTAGAATTTTAGTGTGGTTTTGATTTGCATTTCCTTTATGGCTAGAGATGGTGAGAATTTTTTGTGTTTTTTGGCCATTTGAATTTCTTCTTTTGAGAAAGTTCTGTTTAGTTCAGATGCCCATCTCTTAATTGGTTCATTGATTTTAGGAGAGTTTAATTTCTTAAGTTCCCTGTATATTCAAGTTATCAGTCCTTTGTCTGATGTATAACTAGCAAATCCTTTCTCCCATTCTGTGGTGCTCTCTTCAATTTAGAGACCATTTCTTCTATTGTGCAGAAAATTTTTAATTTCATGAAGTCCCATTTGTCCATTCTTTCTTAGTTGCTGGGCTGCTGGGTTTCTGTTGAGGAAGTCCTTGCTTGTATGTATTACTTCCAGAGTCTTTCCTGCTCCTTCCTGTAGTAACTTCAGAGTTTCAGGTCTAATATTAAGGTCCTTGATCAATTTTGAGTTGATACTAGTACAGGGTGATGCATATGAATATAGTTTCAGTTGCACATGGATAACCACTTTTCCCTGCAACATTTGTTGAAGAGGCTGTCTTTTCTCCATAGTATATTTTTGGATCCTTTGTCAAAAATAAAGTGGGTATACTTGTTTGGATTCATATCTGGGTCCTCTATTCTGTTCCATTGGTCTTCATATCTGTTTTTGTGCCAGTACCATGCTGTTTTTATTGCTATTGCTTTGTAATATAATTTAAAGTCAGGTATTGTGATACTGCCAGCATTGCTCTTTTTTGCTGAGTATTGTCTTGGCTATTTGCAGTCTGTTGTGTTCCCAAATAAACTTTAGGGTTGATTTTTCAATCTCTGTGATGAAAGTCATCAGGATTTTTATAGAAATTGCATTAAACATGTAGATTGGTTTTGGTAGTATAGCCATTTTTACTATATTGATTGTACCAATTCATGAGCATGGGAGATCTTTTCATCTTCTGTAGTCTTCCTTGATCACTTTCTTCAGGGGTTTGTAATTATCCTTGTAGACATCATTCACATCTTTTGTTTTGTTAAGTTTACTCCTAGGTATTTGATATTTTTTGAGGCTATTGTAAATTGAATTGTTTCCATATATTCCTTTTCAGTCTGTTTGTTTTTGGTGTATAGAAAAGCTAATGAGTTTTGTAAGTTGATTTTGTATCCCGCCACCTTGCTATATCTGTTTGTAGTGTCTAAGAGATTTTGGGTACAGTTTTTTGGGTCTTTGAGGTATAGGATCATGTCATCTGCAAGTAGGGATATTTTGACAGTTTCTTTGTCTATTTGTATTCCTTTTATTTCTTCTTCTTGCCTAATTGCTCTGGTTAGAAATTCCAGTATTATGTTGAAAAGGAGTGGGGATAGTGGCACCCTTGTCTTGTTCCTGCTTTTAGGGGAAATGGTTTCAGTTTTTCACCATTAAGTATGATGTGGCTACAGGTTTGTCATATACAGCCTTTACAATATTGAGGTGCATTCCTTCTATTCTTAGTTTTCTTAGAGCTGTTAACATGAAGTGGTGTTGGATCTGGTCAAAGGCTTTTTCTGCATCTAGTGAGATGATCAAGTGGTTTTTGTCTTTGCTTCTATTAATGTGCTGTGTTACATTTATAGATTTGCATATGTTGAACCACCCCTGCATCCCCTGAGATGAAGCTGACTTGGTCATGGTGTTGATATTTCTGATGTGGTGTTGGATTCAGTTTGCCATTATTTTATTGAGGATTTTTGCATTGATATTCATTAAGGAAATTGGCCTATTGTTTTGCTTTTTGGAGGTATTTTTGTCTGGTTTTAGGAAGAGAGTAATGTTGGCTTCCTAAAACAAGTTAGCAGTGTTCCTTCACTTTCTATTTCATGGAACAGTTTAAGGAGGTTTGGTATTAGTTCTCCTTTAAACATCTGATAGAATTCAGCAGTGAATCCATCAGGTCCTGACTTTTCTTTTTGGGGAGATTATTGCTGCTTCCATTTCTTTTTTTGTGTTATAGATGTATTCAGGTGATCAATATCCTCTTGGTTCACTTTTGGATGGTCATAAATATCTAGAAATCTGTCCATTTCTTCAAAATTTTCAAATTTATTAGAGTATAGGATCTCAAAATAGTCTCTGATGATTTCCTGAATTTCCATGGTGTTTGTTGTTATTTCCCCTTTTTCATTTCTAATTTTAATGATTTGGGTTTTTTCTTTCCTCACTTTAGTCAGGCATGCCAGGGGTCTGTCAAACTTATTTATGTTTTCAAAGAACCAGATTTTTGTTTCATTAATTCTTTGTATGGTTTTTGTTTATTTATTTCTATTTCATTGATTTCAGTCCTTATTTTAATTACTTCTCTCCTTCTACTTCTTTGGGGATTTGCTTATTCTTGTTTTTCTAGGAGTTTGAACTGTAGTATTACATCATTGATTTGAGATCTTTCTCACCTTTTAATATATGCACTCATGGCTATAAACTTCCCTGTTAGAACAGCCTTCACTGTGTCACATAGGTCCTGGTAGATTGTGTTTTCATTTTCATTAACTTCAAGGGACATTGTAATTTCTTCTTTTATTTCATCAATGACCTATTGATCTTTGAGCAATATGCTGCTCAGCTTCCAATTATTTGCATGTTTTTTACTGCTGTTTTTGTTGTTGACTTCTAGTTTTAATGAATTGTGGTCAGGTAGAATGCATGGGATTATTTCTATTTTCTTATATTTGCTGAGGCTTGCTTTGTGTCCTATGATATGATCAATTTTGAAGAAGGTTCCATGAGCTGCTGAGAAGAATGTATATTGTGCAGCAGTTGGATGAAATATTCTGTAGACATCAACTAGGACCATTTGGTCTATGGTGTGATTTAGTTCTAGGATTTCTTATTAATTTTTTGTTTGGATGACCTATCTATTGGTGATAGGGGGGTATTAAGGTCTCCCACTGTCACTGTGTTTGAGTTAATATATGTTTTTAGGTCATTCAGAGTATGTTTGATGAAATTGGGTACGTTGACATTGGGTGCATATAGGTTGATAATTGTTTTTTTCCTTTTGTTGAATTAGTATAGAGTATCCTTCTTTATCTCATTTGATCAAAGTAAGTTTGAAGTCTATTTTATCTGAGATAAGTATTGCTACCCCTGCCTGTTTATGGGGGCTATTGGCTTGATGGATCTTTTTCCAGCCTTTCAGTCTCAGCAAGTGCTTGTTTCTATAGTGCTTGTTCCTATAGGCAGCAGATTGTTGGATCTTCCTTTTTGATTCAGGTTGCCAATCTGTGTCTTTTGATGGGGGAATTAAGTCCAATAATGTTTAATGTTAGTATTGATAGGTATGTGGTGATCCCTGTCATTTAGTTGTCTTTTCTGTTTAAGAGTTTGTGTGTAGCTGAACCAACGTTACTCTCTACTTTCTTGCCTTTTCTTCTCCTGTGGTTTGGTATTGCCTGCCCTCTCATGGTTTTGTTTGCTCCCATTTTCTGTGTGAAGAATATCTCAGAGAATCTTTTGTAGTGGTGGCTTGGTGGTCATATATTGTTTTAGCTTCTTCTTGTCATGGAAGACTTTTATTGCTCCATCTATTTTGAATGAGGGTTTTACTGGGTAGAGTATCCTAGTGTTGAAGTTATTTTCATTTAGTGCCCAGAAAACCTCACTCCATGCTCTTCTTGCTTTGAAGGTTTCCATAGAGAAATTTGCTGTGATTTTGATGGGTTTACCTTTGTATGTTATTTGTTTTTTTCTCTCTTACAGCCTCTAATATTCTTTATCTAGTCCTTGTGCTTGTTGTTTTAATAATAATATGTCATGGGGTAGTTCTATTTTGGTCAAATCTGTTTGGTGTTCTGGAGGCTTCCTGTACCTGGATGGACATAGTTTTCTCTAGATTTTGAAAGTTTTTTGCTATTTTTTGTTGAATATATTACTTATTCCTTTTGCTTGCACCTCTTCTCCTTCTTCAATGCCCATGATTCTCAGACTTGGACTTTTAATGGAGTCAGTGAGTTCTTCCATATTCCTTTCACAGGTCTTGAGTTTTTTGACTAATTGTTCTTCAGTTTTTCCTTTAATTACCATTTCATCTTCAAGTTCTGAGATTCTGTCTTCTGTTTGTTCTATTCTGCTGGAATAGCTTTCCATTTTGTTTGTATTTCTGTTTCATTCTTTTTTCTGAGGTTTTCCATGTCATGTGTCACTTCCTCTTTAATGTAAATTTTCACTCTTAGTTCATTTATTTTTCTACTTATGGTGTTCTCTGGTTCATTTCCATGTTTATTTAGGGCTCCTGTGAGTTCATTTATTTGATTTTGTGTTTTCTCATACTCTTTATTTTTGTTGTCTTGGAATTTCTTGAGTTCCTCTTTTACATTTTGGTTGACCATGTCTAGTAACATCTCCATGAAATTTTCAGTGATTACTTTCAGGATTTCTTCTTTCAGAGTATTCTTGTGGGCTTCATTGGGGTCTTTGGCATAGTTTATCTTTGTTTTGATGGAGTCTGGATCTGGATATCTGTTTTTTTCATTTCCCTCTGAGTCCTGTACTAATTTTTTTGTGGGGGAGGGTGAATGGTTTCCATCACTTTTTTGTCTTCATATAGGGAAATATTGCAGCATTGACAGAACTTGTAAACTGAAACTTCACAACATGATTTCCTTGGGCTAAGAGACAGGCTTATTATTTTTCCTGAAAATCTATCAATTTCTAAATGTTACAAATATGAGTCAATATTAGCAGTTACACTGAAAGCTATTTCTACCTACTTCTCTATACTTTTATGTTTACATATTTCATGGTTTAAAATTACAAAAATTGATTTAGGATATGAAAATTAAGGAACTAAGAGAAAATCAGTTTATAAAAACACATTTGAAATTTGTAGTTTTGTGACCAGTTTCTTTGATGTTTTTAAGGACAAACTATATCCATTAGTAATAAGCAATGAGGATAGTAGGAAGCAAAATAAATATATTGCTTTATAATAATCTGAAGTTATTAAAAATACTGTGTTCTTGGCTAAACTAAGGAAAACTGAACAAACTTCAGAAAACTGATGAATTTCTCAGGTTATACAGTGTGTTATCCTGTTTTATAAAACCACTTACTTATGAGTCTTATAATGAATGTATGTTTGTGTGTGTGTGCATGTGTGTGGTTTAAGCATTAGGAAGGAATATAACTATTAAGTGCTCTTACTTCTGGAAAGTGGGTAGAATTGTGGATAGATAGAAGTATTTCTGAATCATACCTGTAGTCACAATGAAAATTATAAAACCTATAGCCACATTCAAAAAAGAAATAAATACAGGAAATTTGGAGGAAGGACTTCTTCAAAAATGGGAATATGTTTCATTAATTCTACCTATTAATTAAAAATACATTAATAAAAGGATGGATTCTGACTTTGCAAAGATAAAATGACATAGAAGCATAAGAGGATTTTTTTTTTTTGTAGGACATGCTGTCATGTCAAAATTCCTTGCATTGGTTTTCAAATACATGGAGTTCAAATACAGGTGTCAAATCATTGCCAGAAACACAAAAGACCTGAAATTATCACATCTTAAAAAAGAAACATCTACCATTTTGTTGTTTCTATATTTAACTCAAACTTGAAGCTGTAAAATTTGAATCGGAGAAATAATTTTATTTTCTAAGCCAGAACCTTCAGAGGAAAGTATTCAGTAATTAAGTCTAGTAGTTTCAGATGCTGGATTGATTCCCAGGTCTTCATCTTCTGTCCTTTGGGAAATTTTGATTATAAAATTCAAAGGCTGACCTTGGTTATTGTTTTATAAGGAATATTATATTCAGTTTGGCCTTCACAATCTAGATTGAAAGAAGATGAAAGGATTAGCTGAAATTGAGTACTATGCCTACAGTCCAAGAAAGAAAGAGGAAATTTTAAACTTGCAGAGTCATAAATTATGCATAAGAAGATATATGCTAATAATATAATCTGAAGTCACCAGAGTTCCTGCATTCTGTGACAATATAGGTATCAGGTTAGTTGAATAGTAAGATACTGAAAAGTTTAGGTAGAAATATATATATACCTATGTATATACATATTTTTTTCTATAAATCTATGTCATATAAAACACTAGAAAATGAATTGATTTCTACATGAACAATAGCAAAAATCACAAGAGCTTCAGATCTAATTTAAAATAGTTTTGTAAAAATGTACAACAAACTCTATCTTATCTTTATAACAAATTTTTTCTTTATATATGTCTTTTATAGATTGTTTTTGAAGTACTAGGAGTTGAGCTCATGGCCTCATGTTTACTAGGCAAGTCCTCAAACATGTAAGCCATGCCTCTGGTATCATAACAAATTTTATAAAAGTACTTTAAAACATCAATTTATTTTAAAAAGAATTCTAGGAAAAATTGAAATTATATCTTTTAAGGAAATTTTTCTTTATATCAATTGATCATCATTTGATACATTTTTTAAAGTTATTTCATTTAGATTAAAAGGCTACAAATCTAAGGATTAGTATGCATGAGTTCCTAGGTTCAAATTCCACTACCACTTATGGAGAAGGGAATGCCAAACTACTTGACTTATAATTAAGTTTTTTTTTTAATTTCAGATTTCTAAAATATATTTTAATAATTGCAATTTCCTAAAAAATAAAAGTCCAAAAATAAAAGCAGAGTTCAGTATATAAGCAAAACTTCTTTTCAATTATTAAGCAAACAATTTGTCATATGCTAAGAAAACAGACTGTCAAATTTTGGCATCAAGTACAAGGTTGCTTCTGTCCAAGTACAAGGTTGCTTCTGTCCTTTCTGCCCCTTTTTACTGCTGATTAATGTTTGCATTTCTCATTATATTCATTGACAACATTATTTTCTTTGAGACGGGATTAAAAGGTATTTTCTGGGTACCATGTCCTACCTTACTTATAAGAGCAGCTCTGTCTAGATTCAGGCTACATCATATCTTGATGCTGAGACATGATAATCAACTTTACTTCATTAATTATCATCAACATCACTATTTTGCAATTTATAATATATTCTTCCTTTTAAAATTATTTTAGAGTTTGTGACTAGACACACCTTGATTGTAATAAGAAAACAATGTGACCACAGGATAACATTTTTACAAGAATTACATATACATTCCCCAATATTTGGACAGAAATGAAGTCAGAATCATAAAAGTCAAATGCTGAGAGTAAAAGTAAATAATGCCAAAGTCAATTTCATCAGGAATGGCAAATTGGACTTTGATTTATTTGATGCCACATCATTTGCTTTTTTTAACTGTTCATCACAGTGACAGGATCATTTAGAAAAAAACTCTTTTCTGTTTATCAGTATTATATATTTTTCCTTACCCATTCAAAATTAAAACCCATGCCCATATGTGCTCCTCATCTCAAGTCTACCACCCGAAAGGTTAAAAAATGAAGAAAATGCCCTCAACCCTCAACCTTCATCCAAATTTCTCTCATTGAATGCCTATGACTATTATTAAAGCAATGAATATTTAATGAATCTTTACAAAATTCTCAATGAATTCATGGACTATAGTATAATAGTGAAATGGTAACCAGAAAAATAAATTTCAAAATGTAGGTTGTAAATTAATATGAAAAAAGTAAGAGAAAAATTTCACATATAATCCACATCTCATTTACTTGGTGTGGGAATGTTAGTGGAAATGACATAGCAATTGTTAATTTGTTGCAAACTTTCACTATGAGACATATAATAGGCTAAATAACATATATATACACACACACACACACACACACACATATTGTCATCCTTGTAATACTCATAATCTCACTAAGATCCTCCAATTTTAGAGTTAGGATGAAAGTGCAATTTTGTAAAGCTGTAGAGCCAAAATTTCAATTATGGATCTGTCTAATCTCAGAAAGAGGAAAAAGTAATTATTTATGTATATAAATATAAATTAAACAAAGAGAAAAAGGTGCTACTTCCAATCTTAATGGACTTTGTCTATGTGTAAAGAAAAAAAAAACTCTCAGAAAGAAGAATGAGAGTTTGAAGTTGAAGATGTACAAGTTGCTATGAGTGACGTCAGTTTTTAAATTTTTCTTAGACCAAGTAAAAAAAGTCCTATAACTCACTTTTGTACAGTGGCCTGAATACAGGTAGAGTATCAGTAAGAGAAATTTACAACACAGATACTTTGATCCAAAAGCAGAAACTATCATTCAGGAGGACTGAACATTTGAAAATGGGCACATCAGGGGCCTCTAGTGTAGACTGACAACTTTGGCTCTCTTCGTCTGTTGGGGGGATGGGATTCCCTTAAAGACTGACACTGAATTTCTCACTAGCATAGCAGGGTAATTCAAATTCTATTTTTTTAAAAGTATGAAGCCAGGCACTAGTGGCTCATGCCTGTAGTCCTAGCTACCTTAGTTAGCAGAGATCAGGATGCAAATAGTTCAGGCAAGATCCTATGTTGAAAACATCCAACTCAAAAAAGAGCTGGCAAGGTAGCTCGGTGGAGCGCCTGCCTAGCAAGCATGAAGCTAAGTTCACACCCCAGTATAGATATTCTTCCCCACAAAAAAGAGAAGTGTAGTATATTTACTTTTATTTTTTTCCATTAGGTATAATTTACTCATTTTTTGTCATTTTTGTTTGGAGGATATGATAGAAACTAAATGCTAATCCCAAAAAGATAAGTTAAGGCAAAGGGTTTTGGAAGCCCACTCCATGTTGAGTTTCTCAATTGTTCATGAATCCCGTATTGGTGTTGATGTTAAAATGCACATTTTGATTCCACAGCTTTGAGGTTCTGAGCTTGTAATAAGTTCTCAGGTGCCACAGATGCTTTGGTCCTCAGACCACAACCTGAGTAACAATGATGTGGGCTTCCCTTTTTTTTTATCTTCAAAATTATTTTATTTTGAGATGGATATACAGATCAGCAGTACTGCAACTGTCAAGCCTGCACAAGGCTCTGGGTTTGACCCCCAGTACAAGAAATAAAATTTACTTACCTTAAGATGATCATCAAAATACCAACATCAGAACTGGTAGTGTTTTATATAAATGAACTTCCTTTACATAGAATATAAATATTATATCCTAATAGTGGTGGAATTTACAATCTGAGACACTGGAAAAATCTATGGGAATTAGTGTGTTTCCTTGTGTGAGGTGAGAGTATGTGTGCGTGGGGTGAAGGGGTGACACACATAAAATGCCTTCAGAAGCTTTGCTTTAAATTTGTAACCAATCTGCAACTACTCAAAACATAAAATATTCAGAGACAGTGCATGAATATCTAAATACATCAAAAGAAACTTTATGTGCTGTAAGTCTGGGCACTTTAGGTTAATTTCCTGAAGTTTTAGAAGAAACTGGAGAAGGTGTGATATTATCTCACTTTGAGATTGGAGACTTACACAGGACCCTGGATGTGGGCATTATAGACCAAGGAAGTGAATTCCACATAAACCTGTGTGTCTTGGGATAAAGTTGAGCATAAAACTCCAATTCAAGTTCCACCTTGTCAAAAGTTTGTGTTCTCCTTCTAATTGCTGCAAATAGTGAAGGAAAAAAAAAAAGAATAACAACCGTTCCCACCACACAAAAAACAAAAAAACCACTTTGGTGAGCAATTAAGCTATGGCCACTTTAGAGGCACAAGAATCCACCAGTATGTGTAAAGTCTGGTCAAGAATTTAAGGGACTGATGGCATTTATAACCCCTCAGAAGTCTGCTGCTTACATGATTGGATCCTGGAATCTTAATATAAAACTCAGATTTATTTCCCTAGCACTACAAAAGAACACAAAAAATACTTCAAACTTCACAGTTGCTTGCTCTCATCATTTAAATGTGGATTAAGTCCATCACCTTTTGTTTTGTCTTCTTTTTTCACTATTTCTATTGAATTATATAATCCTGTCATGCTTTAAAGTATATACAGAAGTGTGACCATTAGTTGAGCACAGGGCCATGGGCCCATGTCCCACCTATTTTGGAGTCTGAGGCAGGTGAGCTTGAGCCCAAGAGTTTGAGACTAGCCCAGAAAGAACACTTTTTTTTTTTGTGGTGGTACCAGGGGTTAAATTTAGAGTGCTTTATAGGCAGGCACTTTACCACTTGAGCCACTCCACAGTTAGGAACTTATTTTTCAAAGAAAATTATTTTTGGATGGGGAAGGGAACTTAAAATATTCACCAGAGGGTACTGAGTTATAATTAGATAGGAGCAGGAAGCTATGCTGAGTAATCGCACAGCAGGCTGACAATAGATAGCATCAATTCACTGTGCATTTCCAAAAACCAGAAGGAAAGATTTTGAGAGTTTTCCCCGTATTAAACCATAAATGTTTGAGGAGATAAATGTAGTTAGCCTCATCTAAACAGTACACAGTAAACATGACACGGTATCCCTTTATTATGTAGGAATTTTATGTTTGTATGTATAAGTTATAAAATGTTGAGAAAAACTTAGGAGTATAACTATTATTCATTATAAAGCACATTGGAAATAATTCTCTTGGATTAGGATTTTAAGGGTATCTCAAGAGCAGATCAGAACTTGAAGTAGATCTGATCTAATGATGCTTAAAATTAATGATTTTGTTATCACAGAGATGCGTGACATATATTTGGATGTGGGGTGATTTATGGATATTATCAAATATATTATATAATTATAAAATTTATTTTAGCTAAAACAGATATTACTGAATCTTTTGCCTACCTCAACTTCTTCTAGAAGGTCTCCAGGGATCTAAATGTGAGAGGGACAATGACAAATTCAAAATTATGGAGTTAGTTTATAGGCATCTCATCTGTGTAATTCCTAAGCAGAAGCTAGCCCTGCTCAGAGCACTGATTTTGGTTGCCTATGGTCCTTCGTGAACAAAAGCTCCTTTCTCTGCACATGAATCATCGAATGTGCTGCTGTACACGCAAGGGAATACCTTAAAAGGACATCTGCTTATCTTTGCACATAAAAACAAAAAGGAGAAGTGGAAGGTAGAGTCAAGTGACATAATATTAGTACAAATAATTTAATACATACCATTCTACTATGATTTATAACCAAGAATTAGTCTTTCCTTTACAGGAAAAACAAAAACGTTTTTAGATAAACTTGTATTTGGAATTTTTCTCCACATTCAACACAATGTAATTTAAAATGGTTTCATACATTAACACTGAATATATGAGTGATTTGTAATATATAATAATTCTTAGAAAATGTTTATGATTGAACTAAATAGTAGCCTAAGAAGACATTATATATTTCAGTTAAATCAAATGTTACTCCAGTACCATAATGAGTCATGTCCTAAGGAAACTTATAAAAGTTATTAAACATCACATTTATGATATTAGAAATTATTTTGGAGGGGGTACTTTATTTCATTTGATTGTTACACAAAAAGAGCAAAAAAGCATAACTTAATCAAGTACGTTGCTTAGAAGCCCTGAAATTGTGAATGGACAAGTTGTCTACCTTTTGAACTCTATTCATAAGTAACTTTTCAGCTGTATTTTATAATTTACCAGAGCTTGAGCCTGTTATTTATTCTTCAACCTACTATTTACTGAGTACTATTTGCTAACATCTTTCAGAACTTGGACACTGTTTAAAAGGAAATCTTTGCTATCATAAATACTGTAAGTTGAGGACATTTTATTCAATTTGCCAATGAATATTTGCACAAGATAGCTCAATAAAGTAATGAGGCAGAGAGAAAGAAGGGAGAAATTCACACGAGATTGTCAGATGCATCCTTCCTGAGAAGGTGACATTTGCATTTTGGATGGACCATAATAAATAAGAAAGGAAAGAAAAAGGCACTATCAAGTATATAGAAGTCTATGAATTGTTTGCACGTGTTCTGCTCTGTTTATCACGAGAATGAAATAAACTTCATACTTCCCATTTCAGGGAAGTATTTCTTCAGGTAACAGTCCAATGTAATATATGAAAAATATACACACACAGAAAGGAGCTTGGGGCAGAAACTCGAACTGGTATCAAAATAAGTAGACGAAGATATTTTGTTGGTACAAATTGACTTAATAAAACTATTTTCTGACTTGAGCAATTGACTGGTTAATAGTGCAATATTTTACAATGAGAAAGAAAAAGAAAGTACAAGATTTAGAAGGATCAAAAGCTTCAGACTTGACAAGTTATTTCAAAGTACTTCCAGACAATCCAGTGGAACTGTCTAAAGGCAGTTGGATAAAGAATGAGAGTTCAGAGAGAGTGAAAAACTAGAATATTATATTGTGATGTATTAGCATAAATAACATAACTAAAGAGAATGAGAGTGTCACTAGGGTACAAAACAGAATCTTGTGGAACCCAGTATAGAAATTCAAATGCAAATACAGAATGGGTGGAAAATTTGAAAACAAATGAGAAAGAATGCTTAGAAAAGATGTAGGAAAAACAAAGAATGCCATAGTCCTATAAAAGGAAACACTTCACCTCAGAATTTAAAACACTTGAAATGAACTTGTGTAGAATGACTGGAGTGGAAAGAGACTAGATATAGTAAAATATTTGAGGAACTACAATAATTAAGTGGTAGACAAGAAAAAAGGAATAATGAAAGGTATTGAGAAGGAATAGCTATAAACATAATCTAAAATAGTAGCCTGTAGTAACATAGGGGAGATATTTTAAAGTAAAGAATAGTTAAATGTCAAATATTTCTAAGAATAAGCTCTAGCCATTGCAACAAAATGACAATAAAAGCTATGGCTAGAGCTAACAATGGCAACAGTAAGTTAAGGGGGCATGGGTATAGCTCGGTGGTAGAGCATTTGTGTGGCATGCCTGAGGTCCTGTGCTGAATCTCTGGTACCTGATTTTAAAAGGCTAGTAAATTTTTTAAAAGGAAGGAACAGAAAATGTAATCAATTCTTGTATGATATTTGCTGTAAATACAAGCTGCATTCTTAGTGTTATGAAACTGTTCATTTGGTCATTCATTTACAGGGTTGGATTTTTAGCCACTATGGGTTTTGACTGTCTTCATCTAGTACTTCAGAATTCCTCGATGTCACTTCCTTTAAAGAATGTTTTTTCAATACACCCTTTTGTCTGTCTCCTTGTTTTATTATAGACTTTCCCCCATCCTCCCCATGGACAGTATGCTTCCAAGGATAACCTGAACAGAAATTCTATATACTAGATGCCAGCTAATTGAGCTCCACCTTGACTTTTTATACGCAATTGATTGCATTTCTCAGGAATTTGAACTTAATGGGAATGTACTAGTAATCAGAATATATAACCTGTTCTTGCATATTGATCATTATAGTGGTCTTAATCAGAATAAAGACATTCCACAGATCACCACTGTGAGGGTTTTGACACTTGATAGTAGGCTGGTACAAACTGGAGAACCTAGTGCTAACCTGATACACGTGCTCCTAGAAACCATAGGAAAGCTTGAACTTTCTAAAGCAACTGTACCACCATTTCAAGAAATAGTGTGAATTATGAAAGTTAATCAGACTTGCTCAGAATTATATATGACATACAAACTTACACTCCAAAGCTAAGAGTCATTTTTCTATCTGCTTCCTCCTCACCTCTGTTCCCCTAAAAATTATTTCTTAGTTTAGTGGTGCCTTTGAATTCCATGAATGTGCTATTCAGGGATATGTTGTCACACACTTCATTTGTGTTTTCAGCACAATGACTGAATGATTTAGGGACATATATCTAAACCCTCTTTAAGGATATTTCTCTGTTCATAGTAGGAATCTACTACAAATTATGTGTGTATAATATTTCTAGCAGAAGTTGTAAAGTTGGTAATTAAGATGTGACTGTGGCCCTAGATAATTTTAGAAGGATTGATGATAGGTCAAGAAAACCAGAATTTAATTTTTCTATTAATAAATAAGTAAAATGTAAAACACAATATTTCTTCCTATTTAGTTTTATAATGTAGTGAAAAATCCATAAATGATTTCTCAAGATTATTGCTTTTTTAACTCTACTTTAACAGACATTATTCTCCAAAATTGCTCTTGCATGAAGAATATTTTGTAGCCTCTGTAGCTGCCTATCCCAGAGTATAGGGTATCTATTTCCACAGGATTCTCAACAAAAGAAGAATGGCATCCACACGGATCCAGAGTTCAGCCAGTTCCATCAAGCCGATAATACCTTCTCAGCATCGCAGTCTGAAATGTGTCCTCCTGCTGGTCCTCATTATTATCACCTTCCGTGATGCCTTTTCAAGCCTGTTGTCATACAGTGTGCAGTATTTCACTGCTGTCAGGAGCATCATTATCGTCTCTGTTGATGAGTACACAAGCATCTGACCCCAGAACCTCACAAAGCTCACTGTTCCCTGCTAGAGATTAGGAGAGGAAGAAAGTGTGCATCTGTATCTACACAGACATTCACTTAAACAATCTCTCTCTTTCTTTCCCCAAATATGTTTAGAAATTTACAAATGCATTTTAGTGTGTATGTGTATATGTATCTTCTACATAAAATAAGGACATTTAAATGAAAGAGAAAAATCTGACAGAATCATCACATAAAGAAACCGTAATTTAGAATAAACAGTCTGAAAATATTCTCTGGCTTGTATTCTTTTTAGATGCAATAAGATGTACCAAAAATAAAATTAAAAACAAAGTAGCTTTATTGGTAGAAGTGATCTCAGTTTTCAGTTATTTAAATGTTTAAATGAAATATAAAGGAGATCTCAATGATATTTTCTGAAATAATAAAATATTGCTACTTTAAAAGCCATAAAATTATAATGTCTTTTAGCATCATCTGTACATACAAAAGACAGATTATACTTTAATGGTATATAGTTAAGTTTATAGAATAACACAAAAATTTAGAAGTAGACAAGGTTTCATGTTTTTTTTTTTTTCATTGGTGGGACTGGAGTTTGAACTCAGGGCTTCAGTAGTTGCAAAGCAGGCCCTCTACCACTTGAGCCACACCTCCAGTCTGTGCTTCTTCTGGTTATTTTGCAGATGGGGTCTTGTGAACTATTTGTGTTGACCTCAAACCTTAATCCTCCTGATCTCAGCCTCCCAAGTAGGTGGGTTTACAAGTGTGAGCCACTGGTGCCAGCTCATATTTCTAATATTAATAAAAGCAAATGCTTTACTAGTCTTTTAAACACTCCAGTTGAAGAAACAGTGATCTGGACTTTAGAATAGAATGTGAATTGAGATAAACTGTATTTGAGGAAAAAAGAAAGCTGTTGGAATTTGAGCATAGTCATTATACTTCATTATGTCATAGTCTTCTTATTATATTAAAATATAAAAATTACATATGTATGCATATATAGATTACTGACAGGATGATATTTAAATAAATCCGTCTTGATTGAAAAATATTGCATAAATGTGACTGCTATGGAAATATGTTTGCACAGCGTAGGGCACTGAGTTCAAACCTTAGTGCTGCAAAAAAAAAATAAAATAATTTTTTTTATTATTTTATTATTCATATGTGCATACAAGGCTTGGATCATTTCTCACCCCTGCCCCCACTCCCTCCCTTACTACCCACTCTGCCCCCTCCCTAAAATAATTTTTAAGAAAATATCTTTGTGGGCCAGGCCCAGTGGTTAACATCTGCAAATCCCAGCTAATTTGGAGGTGGAGATAAGAAAATTGTAATTTGACCTTAACCTAGGCAAAAGTTAACAAGACCCCATCTCAACAAAGAAGCTGGGTATGGTGGTACAAGTCTGTAATCCAGGTTGTGTGGGAGGCATAGGTAGGAGAATTGAAGTCTGAGATTGGCCCTGGGCAAAAATGTATGAAAATCTATCTGATAAATAATTAAAGCCAAATGATCTTGGGGTATGGCTCAAGTGGTAAGAGTACTTAATTCTCAAGCACTTAGCAAGTATAAGGCACAGATTCTGTGCAACAGAAAAAAGAAATATAGTAATATAATTCTAATTATAGTATTAATAAATTCTCTCCATTCTGGACTCCCTCCCAGAAGAAGGCATTTCATCATTGCTTGAGGTTCCTGTTAATAATCTTGATTCAGAAAAATAAGATCAAAGCTAACTCCTTTAATTCACTTTTTCCTTCCTCCCACCACCATTCATTTTCTGAACCATTCACCTGGCTAAGAAATAAAGTGAGATTTTTCTTTTTGTGGCCGTTCCTATTTTTTAAGCCTTTTTCAGTGTCATGCCTTCTCCAACTTTATGGGTAAGCATAATTTAAAGTGTACAAAATAAAGTGCTACCTGTTTTGGTATTTGACTATTAAAAGCAAAATTTATAACAAAATTATAGTTCTGTTATGATTTTAACTCCGCAACTTACAGAATATATTTACTTTAGTTGCTGTTTCCTTAAATACAGTAAATCCCTGGAATTTGACACACTCTTTTCATTGTACCTAAAGCAATTACCTCATCATATGATTACTAATATTTTATGCTTATCTTAGTTTTTAAGGAAGATGTATAATCCTTAATTGAAGATCATTTCCTATTTTATTTTTGTTATCTTTAATCATCTACTTTTCCTATCAAATTCTAAAAGACTTGCATGTGATTCTCACACACATTATTATTTACTGCTCTAAAATGAATTATTCTCTTTAATAATGTTGCATAGAATTTTTGTCAGTTTTCCCTTTTTACTTCACCTTCCATTGTACATCATTCTACCTTATTGTGTCCTCAATCCTTTTTCTCCTCATGATTTTTTACTAATGGTCAATATAGAGTTCATTTGGGGATGTGAGGGCGATCTGGATGTGACATCTATCACCACATTGATGGCCAGGGTTGATTTGGATGATTTGGCTGGCTAGGAGGGTGTCCTTTTCCTCCCTCACCACTCCCTGTGCATCCCTCCAGTCCCCGATAAAGGAGGACCATTCTGTGGTCAAGGGTATACGAGTAGCTGTGCTCCCCTGCTAGAACCTCCAAACAAGCTCTCAAAGAGTTCATTTGGAAGCCAACAAACATTCTAGAATTTTTTTTGTTCTTCTTCAACTTATAGGCAAAAGTATTCTGCTGTTTTAAAAAAATATATTGCATTTCATGTATCTTTACTTATTAAAGGAACCAAAATTTCACCACATTTTGTTAACGTGGTAAAGAGCACATGCTAAGTATTTTGGTTTTTATTGTGGTACAAACAACCCTCTCAGACACACGATAGAAAGTAGTTGCTCAACATAATCCCTGACTCCTGAAATTTATGCAGCACTTCTGTGATTTAGTATAACATGCTTTCTACATCCACTGAGTAATTTGCTGAATAATTTCATCTGATGTAATTAATAGCTGGATTTACAATAATAAATCAATTACTAACCAACAACTAAAATCTGTAATATGAAGAATGCATGACTATCAGGATGTATTATTCCTCTGAACCTACCTTGATTTACAAATTAGTGTTACTGCAATAAGCTAACAACACATCACATTGAACTTTCCCAACTACTCTAAATTCCTGAATTGTTTCCTGAAAGTCAGGAAAGAAAGGACATGGTGATTAAGGAAATTTCAGAAAGAAGTGTATATTTCTTTTAAGTTTTAATTTTTAAAAATTTTTTTATTATTCATTTACTCACATGTGCATACATTGTTTGGGTTATTTCTTCCCCATGTCCCTCCACCACCCTCTCTCCCCCTCCTCCCCTCTGTTCCAGGCAGAACCTGTTCTGCACTTATCTCTAATTTTGTTGAAGAGAAGACATAAGCATAATAAGGAAGACATAGCATTTTTGCTGGTTGAGTTAAGGATAGGTATAAGGAAAGATTCCTAACATTGCTTTCATGTACAAATGTGTTACAATCCAAGTTGATTCATCTTTAACTATCTTTACACTGGTTCCTGATCCCCTTCTCATGCTAACCACTGTCACTTTAAAGTTTCTGCATTAGTTCCTTTGCATTGAGGACATCAAATACTATCATGTTTTTTGGGTTTCTTATCTATCCTCATACCTTTCTTGTGTGCTCTTGCCTTATCATGTTACCAAAGTCCAATCACCTTGCTGTATTTGCACTTGATTTAAAGTCCACATATGAGGGAGAACATATGATTTTTGGCCTTCTGAGCCTGGCTAACCTCACTCAGAATGATGTTCTCCAATTCCATCCATTTATCTGCAAATGATAAGATTTCATTCTTCATTGCTGAGTAAAAATCCATTCTGTATAAATACCACATTTTCTTGATTCATTCATCAGTAGTGGGGCATCACTCTGGAAAAATAAATTCAAGTCTTCTTAAAAATCTAAACATAGACCTGCCATATGATCCAGCAATCCCACTCCTGGGGATATACCCAAAGGAATGCAACACAAGTTACTCCAGAGGCACCTGCACACCCATGTTTATTGCAGCACTATTCACAATAGCCAAGTTATGGAAACAACCAAGAAGTCTCTGTTTAATGAATAAAAAACTTTCCTTGTTCAAAATGTCTGGTTCAGGGTGAAGTAATGCCATAAAATATTTATCAAGGAAAAATGCATATAATAAATGCATAGATATTTGCTTTAAAATATCCCCTTGTTAACACAAACACACACAATTAAATTTGCATTCATAACTTTGAGAAAAATAACTTTCTGTAGCTTAAGTTGTTCATTCTGTTTTCATGTATATTCAGTCATGGTCATCCAAACTGACTAATACAGCTACAATGAAATCACAGTGTAGATTTAATTTGATTTCTCTAAGTGAGATATGATGTTGGATGTCTATACATGGGCTTCCTTGTAATCCATACATCATCTTTAATGAAGTGACTGCTCAAACCAACCTTAATAAAAGCATTGTACAGGCATAGAAAGACATCCCATTCTCTCATAAACTGCTGTAGGGATACCTAAACCATTTTGATGTTATGGAGCTGTGTAAGACTGAAGATTGCTTAGATACTGAACCTCACTGGATCTCCTAAATAAATCTAAATGTAGTTTTAATAAGTATGGAATAAATATTAACTGTATTAAGTCATAAATGTAGTGGCAATCTCTGCTTTTTAAAAACATTTTATTAGCATAATATAGCTGTACAAATGTTTCATTGTGCCATTTCCATACATGCTAGTAAGGTAGCTTGTTTAGGTTCATCCTCTCCATCATTTCCTGTCATCCTCCTCCCCTCCTACATAAACTTGTATCAATGGATTTCAATGATCCATCTTCATTCTCATATATAAAGTACATCGATCACATTCACCTTCCTTTACCCAGCCACTCTCCCTCCTCCTCCTGGTAGTACCACAACTTAACCTACACAATTCTTATATGGTTATTTACTCTACCAAAAATCAAGCAAAGACAAAAACAAACACAAAACACAGTTAATAAGCAATTTCCACCACATATCTTGTTTGATGTACTTTGTATTTTGCTCTCTTTCTACCAAAATGTCTCCAAATACATTCTGTTTATTGTTAATGCTTTTCTTATGGAACAATTTAAAAAGACACAAAAATCTGTTATATATGAAACCTATTTTATGTATAAATTACCAATCAGTTAAATTATAAGAAAAATGATACTTACACTAATCAAAATAGAGATTTTGTTGGTATATTGATTTTAAACTACAGAAATGTTATGTATAACAAAAGACAATGCTTACTGACAACAATTGTAAATATGTCTGTACCTATGAACATAGTGTTTACATTTGTCAGGGAAAAATTAGTAGACTTTCAAGAAGAGAAACAGATCTAATACTATAGTATAGCACTTCAACACTCTTCTTTTTGTGATTGATAGAGCAAGACAGAAGAAAATCTGTAAGGTATAGTTCATCAGCACAAAACTATTAGTCAAATTTATCAAATTGACTTTTGTGAAATACTCCATCATAGAGCAGTAGCATACACATATTTTCAGGTTCACATTGAAAATTCATCAAGATAGATTATATTTTGCATCATAAAAATACTTCAGGTTATCCAGAATGAATTGAATCAAAATTAAAATAAAAAGAATGGCTAGAAATTCCATATATATTTGAAGATCAAACAATGCACTTCTAAATAAACATGGATTAATGAAAAACTCATAAATTAAACACTATGAAATACTTTCAAATATGCAAAAATGTAGCTAGAACTGATCAAATTTTGGATATATAGCAAAAAGTTTTGCTTAGGTGGAAATTTACAATGATGGAAAATATCAAGACACAATATAAGATAAATAATCTAAATGTCCACAGTTACAAACTAAATAAGCATGAACAGTTTAAGATTTAGTCAACCAAGAGAAAAGAAATAATGAAAGTATGGAAATCAAATAAACCATTTAGGAAAACTAAAAAGCTCTGCTTAAAGAAACCAAAAAAAGAAATAAATGGACAGATAATCAATGTTCAAAGTTAGAAACACATGATATTGTCAAGAAGGTAGTTTTCTACAGGGTGGTATAATAGTTTCAACACAATTCGAACCAAAATTTCAGTGAAGTATTTCATGAATATTGACAAACTAATTCTAAAGTTTTTAGTAAGAGAAAATACACCTTGAATAGTAAACACATATTTATTATGAACAAATTGGGCCTGTAATCCTAGTTACTCAGGATGCAGGGATGAGAAGGGTCACAGTTCGAATTCAGCATTGGCAACTAGTTCACGAGACCCTACCTCAGAAAAACCCATCACAAAAAAGGACTGATGGAATAAGCCACTCCATCACCTCAAGGTGTAGGTCTTGAGTTCAGACGCTAGTACTGAAAAAAAAATACTATAAAGGTATAGCAATTAAAGTAGTATGGTATTAGTGAAAGAATAGACAAACAGATGTAGAACAGAACAGAGAGTCCATAAGTAGACACAAATAAATACAGGCACTAATTATTTTGAGAAGAGCAAAGACAATAAAATGGAACAGAGGTAGAACTGTCCAAAAATTGTTCTGGAATTAAAGGAAATCTACAAGAAGACAATAAATTTGGACATTTCACAAAAATTATCCCAAATATACCATATATCTAAATGTGAACCACAAAACTCTTAAAAATAATACTGAATATTCAAATGATCATTTAGATATAACACCAAAGCATAATTCATGAAATAAATAATTGATAAAGCAGGTATCATTAAAATAAAAATATTATGCTTTGTGAAAGACACTATACAGGAATGAAAGGTGAGACATATCCTGGAAGAATATACTTGAAAAGATGTATCTGACTGATGAAGGCTGTCATCAGAACTATACAAAACCTCTTAAAGTCAACAAAAAGAAAATCAGATCAAAAATTTTACTAACATCGTGAACAGATACCTCACAAAAGACTCACAGATGGTAAATAACATGGAAAAATGTGTCACATCATATATTTCAGGAAAATGTAAGTTACAAAAAGAAAAAAAGCAGAGATACCACTTTGACCGATGAGATTAGCCAAAATCTAGAACACTGAAAATACCCTGTGCCATTTCACAATTTGAATTTTATACCAAATATATCATTTTTTTATTTGTACAAGTGAATCCTCTTCATACCAAAGCAATTTGGTGTTATCCTATAAAACAAAACATATTATGATAATACAATCAACTAATTGTGCTCCCTCGTATCTACTGAAAATTGTTAAAATCATATGTACATTAAAAAAAAACTTATACATCAATGTTCATAGCAGCTTTATTCATAATTGCACAAACTCAGAAGCAACCAATGTGCCCTTCTGTAGGTAAAAGTACAAACTGTGATGCATTCAGAAAATGAATGTGGCTCAACACTAAAGAAAAATGTGCTATCAACACATAAAATGACAAAGATGGAATTAAATGATTATCGCTAAAGAAACGAAGGTGATCTGAAAAGCTATATACTATAATACTGTGACTATATGGCATTTTGTAGAGGATAAAACTATAGACACAGCAGAAAAATCCATGGCTGCCATGGGTTGGGGTGGAAGGTTGGAGAAGGATGAACAAGGAGAAGATAGAAGACTTATGTTCATGAAAATTCTCCATGCAACTTTATAATTGGTGGAATTTCCAACATTGAAGTCTAATGCAAGTTAGGAACTTTGGGTGATAATGATATGTTGACTAAGGTTCATCAACTTTAAAAAATGTATGACTTTGGTGGGCAAAGTTCATAATAAGACAGGCTATACATGTGTGGAATACTTCTGTACCTTCTTGTCAATCTTGCTGTGAAATTAAAATTTCTCTAAAAATAGTCTTTAAAAATTATAGATGGAGAATATTTCCAAGACAGCTGCCCTCAGTTAAAAATAATAAGCACAGATAAGTATTTATTTAGGTATTTCTGTGACAGCATAGTTCCAATGCATTTGGACACAAAAAACATTTTCATTTCCATCAGAGATTATCAAGTCAGTCCTGACCTGAACAGAAGATTAAACACAGATAATACAAAAATGACCATAAAAGAGAAAGAGAATAGAGAACCAAGTACAGAATGTTTACTGAAGTAGTCTATCAGACTTTTGCACACAGCAAAAGCTATATAGGAACATTTATAACAACTTCTTTCATACTTGCCCAAAAGTGGAAGCAACCAAGATGTGCTTAAACAAGTAAATGGATGATCAATCTGTTACATCAAAAAAATTATCAGGAAAAAAAAAGATGGTACATAGCCAACAGACCCTATAACACTGAACTCGATGATTTCTGAAGAATACTTCAGTTTCATGGTAGCAAGGATCTGGTAACTCAGCTTTGTTTGCCACGAAAATATAGGGTACAGATAATGTGAAATGACAAACACTTAAATTAGCTTTTTATAGCACATGTAACAATCCCAGAAACCTGGGTGCTGGAAACAGGTAGCTGTAGGCTGATCCACAAGAAAGCTTTTTTTTTTTTTTTTTCCTTTTTCTTTTCTTTTCTTCTTTTCTCCTCTCTTGGAAAAGCAAAAACAGAATGCAGAGAGTAGCAGAATGAGTTCTGCGATCATCTAGGATGATATGGATCTGCCATAATTAGCAGACACAGACCCTTTGGCTATCACTTATCTGCACCACAGAGCTGATACCAGATTCCACTGAGTGAAACTGTGAAACTGTCAGGTGAGTGTGCTATATCATCTGTTCTGGAGGGAACCATACAGTCCAGTGGTGCTGGTGGGTGGATTTCACCCTTTCTGGACAAAACTGTTGGCCAAATAAACAGAAGTAAAATTTCATCTCCATCTGGTATGATGGATCAGAGGGCTGAGCTGAACCAGCCAGTGCAAGGGTGGGGTGGCACAGCTGCAGTCTGGAGAAAACAATACATTCAACCACTTTATAAAAACTAGTAGTGAGCTGAAACTGAAGGACTTCTAAGAAAAAAGCTGTCAACCAAAAATCTCAATTCAAGCTTCCAGCCTTGCCCTGCACGCTGAAGGAGCTGGTGACTTATCACATTCCAGTTTCTCATGAGACCACTTTCGAAAACCTGCTTACAAATACAAGCTGATCCAGTGTGCCCAAAGTGCTAAGAAGATCTTGGCCTCAAAACCCCTGAGCAGATCACCCTCAAAGCTGTCCAGTAGGGAGGGGCAACATCCAATGTCTCACATCCCAGAGTAACAACCTTAACAAGGGACAGAGACACAGAGAAAGCTCCTGTCAAAAGTGTCAGCACCTAGATTAGAAATCAGAAGAAGGAGCCCAGGGCAATCATTGCACTGAGTGGAAATCCATTCCTCACAATAAGAAGGAAGAAATAAAATGTTATTGTCTTTTATTCTTTAATTTTTAAAAATTTATTGTTACCTATCTCCCTCTTCCATTCAGTCCAAATTTAGATGTCCTTAGCCATTGTTCCACTTTCCTTGCTCTCCCCCAAGTTTTCCTTGTCTTCTTTTCTTTTTTTCTCTTTCTTCTTCTTATCCTCTTCTCTTCCCCCCCTTTCATAGCTCCTCCACAATAACCATTCACTGAATAGTCCATTATACCAACTTTACATATTACTCACATCTTTCCTATCCCTCATCAATCTCTGACAATAGCACCATGTACAACAATGACTGAATTACACCATTACAAACATTAGGGCCTTATTACCTGTAGCCCCCATACCTCATTCCTCTTCTCACCCTTGCCCAATCTTCCCTTCCTGTCCCCTCTTCTAGTGCATCATTTGAATTACCTAAGTATCAATCTGTATGAAAACACTGTTATTTCCCCAATACTCACCATTTATAGATAATATTGCCAAGATTTTATTTCAATATTATGCAATAATTGATTTGGCATTGAATCTGTGAATTTGTTATTGCTAAGATATAGTTCCAGGGCAATGAACAGAAAAGCTACAATAACCTAGTTAATAACTAAGCTAGTCAGAGCATAGAAATTAAGTCAAGAGAAAGATAACTAGTGATTAAAATCACAAACTAACTAATCAATAACACATGAGCAAAGAAGAAAATAGAGGAAAGAAGAAAGTAGAAACATGGGGATGGAAAAGAAGGCAGGGAATAAAACTTCTCAAAACACCTACAACAATATAATAGTGGATGTGATGGATAATAAAGGAGATGAATCCTCAGTTGCTGACATCAGAAGAATGATGATAACAATGTTCAATGAACTTAAAGGGGATACACTAAAACAACTAAAAGAATATCAAGATAACGTGGATAAAAAACTTGGGAAGACAGAAACAAATGAACTCAAACAGGATTTCAAAAACTCTTAAATGAAACTAGTGAGATAATCAAATGAAAAAAATGAAACAAAGAAGATAGCACAATATATGAAAGAGTTCAACAAAGATATGGAAAGTCTCAAAAAAAAAAAAAAGATTCAGAGAGGATTCCAAGATGGCAGCTAGAGGGAGGAAGCAGAAAGTGAGCCTCCTATAGTGAAATCTTGGGGAGATGCTGGAGACACACTTTGCAGGCATAATCACTGAGAAGAGGCATAACTTTGACCCCTCCACACCTCCAGCAGGAACAGAGAATCTCCACTTCACAATAAATGGAGAAACCAGGAGGGCCCCCAGGCCGCCAGTCACCTGCGCCCAGATGGCTTGGGAAGATGCAGACCAGGTGAGCTTCACAATACCGTGGTACTCCCATAGACAAGCCTGGGCCAGAGCAGCATAGCCCCCTGAACAGACTGACCTCCACCCAGGGAAAAAAGAGAAACTGACTAATAAGCAATAAGAACAATTAAGACACGTGGGAAAGAGGGTGGGGTGCACTGGGCGCTGAAGATTGGGGGAAGGGAATCCTTCCTGGGACTGTAAATAAACAACCCAGACAGGCCAGAGAGGCTCCAGCGGGAGCCGGGTGCATGACCAGCAACCAGGAGTGGGAAAGCTTGAGAGAGTGGCAGAGGGAGGAAAACTATACAGGAGAGGAGGGAAGACCCACTTCCCACGTGAGCTGTAAACAAACATGGCAGCTGGCAGGAGCAGCAGCATCACCCAGTAATCAGGAGCAGGAAAGCTTGTGAAAGTGGCAGTGGGGGGAAAACTCCACAGGAGAGGGGGGAAGACCCACCTCCCACATGAACTATAAATAAATATGCAGACCTGACAACACGCATGCAGTGTCACCTTTCCCGGTGTGCTTGGAAAGGGGAAAGCTTGTAACAGAGGTTCCTGCACAGGAGAACTCTGAACAAACAAAGCCTGCGGGACCAGCTGAGTGCTAAGCTCACCCCAGAGATCTGCATAAATAACACCTCCAGCAACAGCAGGCTGACAGCAGTGGGCAGGCAAGCCACAGCTGCAATACCATTCAAAGAACTTTCTCCAGACTCTTTTTTTTCTTTTTCTCCCTACCCTCAATGAGGGAACAACTGAATTACACGTGCATACTGAAAAACTTACTGAAACTGTACTGCATTTGAACTTGGGACACTTGGTGGGGTTTTGTGTGTGTGTGTGTGTATGTATGTGTGTGTGTGTAGATTTGTTCTACTTTATGCGTCCCCTTTGATGAGACAACTACAGAACAACATCTGAGGCACCATCTCCAGGATTGGAGACTGAGACAGACACCCAAATTATTAAGACTGAAACTGCATTGCATTTGAACTTGGAGGTTTTTTGGTTTTTTGTTTTTGTTTTTTTTTAATTTTCTATTTTCCATTTTATTTTAATTCATTTTTATATAAAGATATTTCTTTCATTTATTTATTTTTTATTTTTTATCTTTGATTTTCAATCCTCTGTCTGTCTCTCTAATGTCTGTTCAGCTTACTGTCGATTAGTATACTAACATTCCCTGTTTATACCTTTGAAACTTTCTTATCTGAAACCTGGTTCTGCTTTCTCCCTCTTGTCTGTATATTTGTTTTCCCCTTTTCTTTAACTTCTTGCTTTCCATCTCAGCTCACCCTTCCATTATAAATATTACCATTGTTATTATTACAAGCTAGAAAATACTTAATTGCACACAGTACAGGGACAGTCACAACACCAAAGACAATGACGGGAAGACAGAAAAAACAGGGAAACCAGTTTCCCCACAGCAAAAAATTAGTACAGGAACCAGAGGGGAATGAAGAAAACAAGTGCTCAGATCCAGACTCCAACAAAATGAAGATAAACTATGCCAAAGGACCCAATGAAGCCCACAAGAATAATTTAAAAGAAGACATACTACAGGTACTCAATGAGAATTTTATAGAGATGATACTGCATAGGGTCAACCAAAATGTACAGGAGACACTCAAGAAATTCCAAGACAACAAAAATAGAGAATTTGAAAAAGCAAAAGAAGAAATAAAGGAAACCATAGAAGCACTGTATTAACACCAAAGTGAAACAGAGAACACAATGAATAAAAGGATAAATGAACTCAGGACAAAAATAGACAACATTAAAGAGGAAAACTGCCAGGATATGGAAAACCTCAGAAAAAAAGAACGAAACAGAACTGCAAAACAAAACGGAAGGCCAATCCAGCAGAATAGAACAAACAGAAGACAGAATCTCAGAACTTGAAGATGAAATGGTAATTAAAGGAAAAACTGAAGAACTTTAATTAAACAACTCAAGAACTGTGAAAAGAAAATGCAAGAACTCACCAACTCCATCAAAAGACCAAACTTGAGAATCATGGGCATCAAAGAAGGAGAAGAGGTGCAAGCGAAGGGAATGCGTAATATATTCAACAAAATAATAATGGAAAATTTCCCAAATCTAGAGAAATATATTCCCATACAGATGCAAGAGGCCTCCTGGACACCAAAAAGACCAGATCAAAATAGAACTACTCCACGACATATCATCATTAAAACAACAAGTTCAGAAACTAAGGAAAAAATATTGAAGGCTGTAAGAGAGTAAAAACAAGTAACATACAAAGGTAAACCGATCAAAATCACAGCAGACTTCTCAACCAAAACATTAAAAGCAAGAAGAGCGTGGGGTGAGATCTTCCAGGCACTGAATGAAAATAACTTCAACCCCAGGATACTCTACCCAGCAAAACTATCATTCAAAATAGATGGAGCAATAAAAGTCTTCCATGATAAGCAGAAACTAAAACAATATGTGACCACAAAGCCACCTCTACAAAAGATTCTGCAAGGGATTCTGCACACAGAAAGTGAAACCCAACTTAACCATGAAAAGACAGGCAGCACCAAACCACAGGAAAAGAAAAAGCAAGACAATAGAGAGTAACCTCAACTTAGGTACACACAATCAAACCTTCAAACAACTAAGATAACTAAATGGCAGGAATCACCACATATCTATCAGTACTGACACTTAATGTTAATGGACTTAATTCACCCATCAAAAGGCACCGTTTGATGAAATGGATTAAAAAGGAAGATCCAACAATTTGTTGTTACAGGAGACCCATCTCACCGACAGAAATAAGCATAGGCTTAGGATGAAAGGCTGGAAGAAGATTTACCAAGCCAATGGCCCCCAAAAACAGGCAGGAGTAGCAATACTTATCTCTGACAAAGTAGACTTCAAACCTACATTGAGCAAACTAGATAAAGAAGGACATTCCATACTAATAAAAGGGGAAATAGACCAAAAGGAAGTAATAATTATCAACCTGTATGTACCCAAAGTCAACACACCCAATTTCATCAAGCATACCCTGAAAGACCTAAAAGCATATATAAACGCAAACACAGTGGTTGTGGGAGACTTTAACACCCCATTATCATCAATAGATAGGTCATCCAAACAAAAAAATCAAGAAAGAAATCCAAATTGAACATGCAATAGATCAAATGGACCTAGTTGATGTCTACAGAACATTTCATCCAACCTCTACACAGTATACATTCTTCTCAGCAGCCCATGGAACCTTCTCCAAAATAAATCATATCCTAGGGCACAAAGCAAGCCTCAGCAAATATAAGAAAATAGAAATAATACCATGCATACTATCTGACCACAATGCAGTAAAAGTAGAACTCAACAACAAAAGTAAAGACAAAAAACATGCAAACAGCTGGAAACTAAATAACTCATTACTTAATGAAGAATGGATCATCGATGCAATAAAAGAGGAAATTAAAAAGTTCCTAGAAGTCAATGAAAATGAAAACACAACCTACCAGAACCTATGGGACACAGCTAAGGCAGTCTTGAGAGGAAAGTTTATAGCCATGAGTGCATATATTAAAAAGACTGAAAGATCCCAAATCAATGACCTAATGGTACATCTCAAACTCCTAGAAAAACAAGAATAAGCAAATCCCAAAACAAATAGAAGGAGAGAAATAATAAAAATAAGAGCTGAAATCAATGAAATAGAAACCAAAAAAACCATACAAAGAATTAATGAAACAAAAAGTTGGTTCTTTGAAAAAATAAACAAGATCGATAGACCCCTGGCAAACCTGACTAAAATGAGGAGAGAAAAAACCCAAATTACTAGAATCAGGAATGCAAAAGGGGAGATAACAACAAACTCCATGGAGGTCCAGGAAATCATAAGAGACTACTTTGAGAACCTATATTCAAATAAATTTGAAAATCTTAAAAAAATGGACAGATTTCTGCATACATGTGATCATCCAAAACTGAGCCAAGAGGAAATTAATCACCTGAATAGATCTATAACACAAAATGAAATTGAAGCAGCAATCAAGAGTCTCCCCAAAAAGAAAAGTCCAGGACCTGATGGATTCTCTGCTGAATTCTATCAGACCTTTAAAGAAGAACTGATACCAACCATCCTTAAACTGTCCCATGAAATAGAAAGGGAAGGATAACTGCTGAACATATGTTATGAAGCCAGTATTACACTTATCCCATAACCAGGAAAAGACACCTTCAAAGGGAGAACTATAGTCCAATCTCCTTAATGAACATTGATGCAAAAATCCTCAACAAAATAATGCCAACCGAATTCAACAACAGATCAAAAACATTATTCACCATGACCAAGTAGGCTTCATCCCAGGAATGCAGGGGTGGCTCAACATATGAAAATCAATCAATGTAATAAGCCACATTAACAGAAGCAAAGACAAAAACCACTTGATCATCTCAATAGATGCAGAAAAAGCCTTTGATAAGATCCAACATTATTTCATGATAAAAGCTCTAAGAAAACTAGGAATAGAAGGAAAGTTCTTCAACATTATAAAAGATATATATGACAAACCTACAGCCAGCATTATACTTAATGGAGAAAAACTGAAACCATTCCCTCTAAAATCAGGAACCAGACAAGGATGCCCACTATCTCCACTCCTATTCAACATAGTACTGGAATTCCTAGCCAAAGCAATTAGGCAAGAAGAAGGAATAAAAGGAATACAAATAGGTAAAGAAACTGTCAAAATATCCCTATTTGCAGATGACATGATCCTACATCTTAAAGACCAAAAAAACTCTACTCAGAAGCTTCTAGACATCATCAATAGCTATAGCAAGGTAGCAGGATATAAAATCAACATAGAAAAATCATTAGCATTTCTATACACTAACAATGAGCAAACGGAAAAAGAATGTATGAAAACAATTCCATTTACAATAGCCTCAAAAACAATCAAATACATAGGTGTAAACCTAACAAAAGACATGAAAGACCTCTACAAGGAAAACTATACAGTTCTGAAGAAAGAGATTGAGAAAGACTATAAAAGTGGAGAGATCTCCCAGGCTCATGGATTGGTAGAATCAACATAGTAAAAATGTCGATACTCCCAAAAGTAATCTACATGTTTAATGCAATTCCCATCAAAATTTCAATGACATTCATTAAAGTGATCAAAAAATCTACTGTGAAATTTATATGGAAACACAGGAAGCCATGAATAGACAAGGCAATACTCAGTCAAAAGAACAATGCAGGAGGTATCACAATACCTGACGTCAAACTATATTACAAAGCAATAACAATAAAAACAGCATGGTGCTGGCACAAAAAAGACATGAAGACCAGTGGAACAGAATAGAGGACCCAGATATGAAGCCACACAACTATACCCAACTTGTCTTTGACAAAGGAGCTAAAAATATACGATGGAGAAATCGCAGCCTCTTCTACACAAACTGCTGGAAAAACTGGTTAGCAGTCTGCAAAAAACTGAAACTAGATCCATGTATATCACCCTATACCAAGATTAACTCAAAATGGATCAAGGATCTTAATGTCAGACCACAAACTCTAAAGTTGATACAGGAAAGAGTAGGAAATACTCTGGAGTTAGTAGGTATAGGTAAGAACTTTCTCAAGGAAACCACAGCAGCACAGCAACTAAGAGATAGCATAGATAAATAGGACCTCATAAAGCTAAAAAGCTTCTGTTCATCAAAAGAAATGGCCTCTAAACTGAAGAGAACAGCCACAGAGTGGGAGAAAATATTTGCCAGCTATACATCAGACTGATAACTAGAATATATAGGGAAGTTAAAAAACTAAATTCTTCCAAAACTAGTGAACCAATAAAGAAATGGGCAAGTGAAGTAAACAGAACTTTCTCAAAAGAAGAAATTCATATGGCCAAAAAACACATGAAAAAATGCTCACCATCTCTAACAATAAAGGAAATGCAAATTAAAACCACACTAAATTCCACCTCACCCCTGTTAAAATAGACATCATTAGCAACACCATGTACAACAGGTGTTGGCAAGGATGCGGGGAAAAAGGAACCCTTTTATACTGTTGGTGGGAATGTAAACTAGTACAACCACTCTGGAAAAAAATTTGGAGGCTACTTAAAAAGCTAAACATTGATCTACCATTTGTTCCAGCAATACCACTCTTGGGGATATACCCAAAAGGCTGTGACACAGGTTACTTCTGCACACCCATGTTTATTGCAGCACTATTCACAATAGCCAAGTTTTGGAAACAGCCAAGATGCCCCACCACTGACGAGTGGATTAAGAAAATGTGGTATCTATACACAATGGAATTTTATGGATCCATGAAGAAGAACGAAATGTTATCATTTGCTGGTAAATGGATGGAATTGGAGAACATCATTCTGAGTGAGGTTAGCCTGGCCCAAAAGACCAAAAATCGTATGTTCTCCCTCATATGTGGACATTAGATCAAGGGCAACACAACAAGGGGATTGGACTTTGAGCATATGATAAAAGCAAGAGCACACAAGGGAGGGGTGAGGATAGGTAAGACACCTAAAAAATTAGCTAGCATTTGTTGCCCTTTATGCAGAGAAACTAAAGCAGATACCTTAAAAGCAACTGAGGCCAATAGAAGAATGGGACCAGGAGATAGAGAAAAGGTTAGATCAAAAAGAATTAACATATAAGGTAACACACACCCACAGGAAATTAATGTGAGTTAGCTCCCTGTATAGCTATCCTTATCTCAACCAGCAAAAACCCTTGTTCCTTCCTATTATTGGTTATAATCTCTCTACAACAAAATTAGAAATAAGGGCAAAATAGTTTCTGCTGGATATTGAGGGGGTGGGTGGGAGAGGGAGGGCGTGGATTGAGTGGTAAGGGAGGGGGTGGGGGCAGGGGGGAGAAATGACCCAAGCCTTGTATTCACATATGAATAATAAAAGAAAAAAAAAAAGATTCAAATGGAAATCCTGTATATACAAAATTCCTTAAATCAAATAAAAAACACAGTTGAAAGCCACTCCAGCAGACTGGAACAAGTAGAAGACAGAATTTCAGTGCTCAAAGACAAAATAAATACCAAAGAAAAAAACAGAAGAATTTTTAGACAAAAGACTCAAGAGCTGTGAAAGGAGTATGCCAGAATCCTACCACTCCATCAATAGATCAAGCATGAGAATCACAGATGTCATGGGAGGAGGGATCCATACCAATGGTATAGTAAATATATTCAACAAAATAATAGCAGAAAAATTTCCAAGTATTGAGAAATAGATGCCATTCAGGTAAAGGAAGCCACAAGGACACCAAACAGACATGAGCAAAATAGAACCTGTCCAAGACATATTATAGTTAAAACAATTACCACAGAGGACAAGGAAAGAGTATTGAAGGCTGTAAGAGAGAAAAATAAAATAACATATAAAGGTGCCATCAAAATAATAGCATATTTCTCAAAAACTTAAAAGCAAGAATGGCATGGAGTGAGGTATTTTGAGCACTGAAAGAAAACAATTTCAGTCCTCGAATGGACTACCTAGCAAGACTATCAATCAAAACTGAAGGAAGCTTTATAATCTTCCATGATAAATAGAAATGAAAACATTACATGAACACTAAACTGCCACTACAGAAGATTCTGAAAGGAATCCTACCATTGAAAATGAAAACAAGTACAGCCATGAAACGATGGGAATTATTATATCTCATGAGAAGAATAGACAAATAATCAGAGGATAGCATAGAATTAGTTGCACACACACACAAATCTTTACACAACAAAATCAACTAAATGGAAGGAAATGTCATATTCCTCTTAATGTTAACACTGAGTGCCTCAACTCCCCCATCCAAAGACAATGTTTGGCAAACTGAATTAAAAAGAAAGATCTGACAATTTGTTGTTTACAAAAAACCTACCTTACATAAACAGAAAAATATTGCCTTAGTATAAAAGGGTGGAAGAATATTTACCAAGCTAATAGTCCCCCAAAACAGGCAGGAGTAGCAACACTTATATCAGATAATGTAGACTTCAAACTTAGTTAGAAGAGACAAAGGTCACTTCATACCAAGAAAAGGAACAATACATCATGAGGTAATAAAAATTGGTATTATAAGTGCCCAATGTCAGTGCACCCAGGTTCATTAAACATACACTAATGGATTTCAAAACAAAGATGGACCCAAACACAGTGGTGGTGAGAGACTTTAATACTCATCTATCACCACTAGATAGGTCCAACAAAACAATCCAAACAAAACAATCAGTAAAGAAAATCTAGATTTGAATGAAATCATAGATCAAATGGACCTGACAGAGATTTACAAGTATTCCATCCTGCAATAGCACAATATACATTCTTCTCAGCAGCCTAGGGAACTTTCTCCAAAAATAAATATGTTTTTGGTCACAAAACAAGTCTTAAAAAATATAAGAAAATTGAAATAACCCCCTGGATATTGTATTACCACAACAAAATAGTAACAGTACTAAAAAAAAAAAATACAGGAAATACTCAAACACATGGAAACTGAAGAACATGTGCCATGATCAGTGAGGCAATGATGAAATAAAGGATGAAATAAAAAGTTCCTGGAATTTAATAAGAATCTGCCAAAACCTATATGACACAACAAAGGAATGTTTATAGCCATGAAAGCACATATTAAAAACCATAGAATGATGTAAAGTAAAAGACCTAGTGCTGCATCTCAAACTCATACAAAAACAAAAACAACCTAAACCCAAAACCAAGAGAAGGAGAGGAAAATAAAATATGAGTTGAGATCAACAAAATGGAGAGCAAAAACATCATACAAGAATCAATGAAACAAAAAGCTGGTTCTTTGAAAAGGTAAACAAGATTGATGAATCCCTGGCAACTCTGACAAAAATTAGGAGGGAAAAGACCCAAATTAATAAAATTAGAAATGAAAGGGGGCAATCACAATGAACATGAACAAAATCCTGGGAATCATTAGGGACTACTTGGAAAACTATATTCAAATAAGTTGGAAAATCTAGAAGAAATTAACAAATTTCTAGATACATATGACCATCCAAAATTGAACCAAAAGGATATTTAATCACCTCAACTGACTATAACAAGAAATGAAATGGATACAGCAATAAAGATTCTCCACTGTGGAAAACGATATGGAGGCTCCTCAAAAAACTAAACATAGAACTGCCATATGATCCAGCAATACCAATCCTAGGGATATACCTGAAGGAAGGTAAGAGAGGTTATAATGAAGGCACCTGCACATCCATGTTTATTGCAGCATTATTCACAATAAGTAAGTTATGGAAAGAGCCAAGATTTCCCACTATTGACAAATGGATTAAAAAAATATGGTATTTATATACAGTGAAATTTCATACAGACATAAATAAAAAAGAAATGTTGTCATTTACAGATAAATGAATGGAACTGGAGAACATCATCTTAAGTGAAGTTATCCAGATTCAGAAGGCTAAAAGGTGCATGTTTTTTCTTGTATGTGGAATATGGACCTAATAGAAGTTCAGCAATGTTATGAAAAACAGGTCATACTAAGTGGAGGTCACATATGAGAGAGGGAAGGTAAAAAAAGGAAGTTATGGAAACAACCAAGATTACCCACTATTAATGAATGGATCAAAAAAATGTGGTACTTATACACAATGAAATTTTACTCAGCCATGAAGAAGAATGAAATCTTATCATTTGCAGGTAAGTGGATGGAACTGGAGAACATCATTCTGAGTGAGGTCAGCCAAGCTCAGAAGACCAAAAGTTGTATGTTCTCCCTCATATGCAGACTTTAGATCTAGAGTAAATGCAGCAATGTGGTTGGGCTGGTATCACATGACAAGGGGAGATTGCATACTGGAGATAAGGGAACAGGTAGAAAACCCAAAACATGAAAGCGTTTGATGTCCCCACTCGAAAGGAGCTAATACAGAAACCTTAAAGTGACAGAGGTTATCATGAGAAGGGGATCAGTAACCAGTGTAAAGATCAGTTAGAGATGAATCAACATGAGTCATAATATGTGTACACAAAAGCAATGCTAGGAATATTTCTGTATAGTTATCCTTAACTCAACTAGCAAAAACACTTTGTCTTCCTTATTATACTTGTTTCTCTTCAACAAAACTAGTGATAAAGGCAGAACAGGACCTTCCTAGAACTGAGTGGGGTGGAGGGAGAGGGTGGGGGAGGGGCTTAGCAGGAAGAAATGACCCAAACAATGTATGCACATGTGAATAAATGAATAATAATAAAAAAAGAAGACACATGTGGGTGATGTACATTCTATACAAGAATGGATATAGAATTTTTAAACCTGTATAAATCATCATAAAAAAGAGACTAAGGTAGAAAGAAGAAAACTAGAGTAGATGAACCAATTCCGGTTATAACTATATAAACATTGAAATGTCACAAGGAAGGTCCCTGTATATCTATCTTAAACAACCCAAAATGTTGTTTTGTCTTCACAAAACTGAGAACAGAAGGCAGAATAGATCCTTTCTGGGGGTTTTGGGAACAGTGGGAGGGGGAGTGGATGTGGATGGATGTGGGGAAAGGGTATGGAAGGATGAATGTACTGCAAATACTATGTACACAAGTATGTAAATGGAAAAAGGAGACCTGTTAAAACTGTTCCATGAATGGGAGGGGGTTGTAAAGGAAAATGATGGAGTTGGTGAATTCACATAGGATATATTTGATATATTTTAAGAACTTTTGTAAATGCTACAATGTACCTCCAGCACAATAGTAAAAAAAAGGAAATAAAAGACACCTGTGTTGAGATAATGACTCCTTGGATGATAATTGTTTTCAAAACAAAATATTTATCTCAAGGTGAGACATCTATTTTATAATAACCCTAATTTAGTGAATATACACACCTTGGTATCTCAGACCCAATTAATAAAACAGTTAATACAACGAAGGGGAGCTTCTATCCCAGAGTAAATTTAAACCAAACCCCCAACCCACTTTTTTACAAAAAGAAAAAACCCAAACCTTTGATGTTAGAGCATTTGTTAGATCTGTTATCCTATGTGCCTGCACACCAAATGTCTGGGTCATGTACTATCCTTTCTTTGGTTTGTTTTACTAATAAAGTTTCATAGTTTTTACCTTAAAAAATAGTAAGCAACAGAAAAGTGTGAAGGAGCTGTATAAACTTACTGTCAAAGAAACCACTGTAAATAGACCTAAATGATTATGAATGGTTATGCATGCTGTTTAATTTCAATTATGTGATATCTAGAATAGGTAAATTTTACAAACAAGAAAAATGCCAGTGGTTTCCGGGAGTTTGGAGGAAATATATGAGGAAACATAAATGAAGACTAGGCAATATTTAAGGTGTTGAAATCATTCTATATAATACCATAATAATCAATTATGAATGAATATGATGGATGAATATATTAATAAATATAGAGAATTATGAATTTTTCCAAATCTATACAACTTTAAATCCAAAAATTACATCTTAATGTATGCAAAAGTTCATTTATTCATTTAGGAAATCAGGAATCCCAGAAAAGAATGCAATAAAACTCTGTAATTAATATATGCTAATTAAAAAATAAAGGTATAAGAACAGTTAAAGTAGTGCTTCTGTGGAGAAAGGTGATGGGTCAGAGACCTGAACATGGTTTCAGACCCATTTATCCACAAACAGCCTCACCAGCATCACTGTTGTTTTGGACAATTCAACCCTGAACAGAGCCAAGTCAAAGTTCTCACATGATTGACCAGCAAGTGAAAGAGATAGAAGACAAAAGTAAATTCACCATAAATGTCAGGGGATGGAAAAAAGGAAGAAGAGGTTGCAGGCTGGTGGAGGGCTCCTATTTGAGGAAGCCTCTGGGCTGCTGCCAAACAATTTGGCATTTATGAAATGACATGAATGTCACAGCATGTGTGTATGTTTACATGGTGTAAATCCTACAATTATGTAAAAGTTTATTATTTAAGTAAAATAAGTGAAATAGGAAAAGGACATCAGAGAGAAGCAATGGAAGTCTGAATAATATGTGGTCTCTAACAATGACATTAGTGTTTTTCACTAATTTTAGTAAATCTACCATTACGATATAATATGTTTATATTATAAGGAAACCCGGCTGAGGTCAGGATAGGTGAGTGCTCTTTGCATTACCTACACATTATGTTATGAGGCTAAAACTGATCTGTTATTAAAAATCTAACTTACTCATCACTAATCACTCAATTGCAATTGATTTAATCAAGGTTTCCAGTGGTCTCCATGCCACTATATCTAAAATTAATTCTCAGCTCTTGTTTTATCAATCTTTCAATGCTAATTAAGTAGCTGCTGTCTCTCTACTCCTTTATTTGCTTTTCAGAATATTAAAGTTTTGATTTACTTCCTAGTATACTGCTTGTTCTGTCCAATCTTCCATCATTAGTCCTCTTCCTCTGCCACCATACTACATTGCAATACCCAGTGACACAGTCATTGATCTGTCCATTGTAAATACATCTGCTCTATGCTAACCATAATTCTAAGATGTCTTTCCAAAAATTTTTCTTGTTGTTCAGTTAGAAACTAAGATAGTTGTATGACAAGATTTTTAAAATGTGTTTAAATTCTCAAATTTCTTTCAGACACACAGATGATAAAGATGGGCTTGACACAAACATAAAACACTTTAAAATCTGATACTTTATTTTGGGCAATGGCAAAACAGAGAGCCAGGGATTTATTTATGGCACCAGAAATATTCACCTCAATACTGCTGGCTTAAAAATGGAAGGAGCCATGTGCCAAGGAATTGTAACAACCTTTAGAGCCAGAGTGGGGTCTAGTTGACAAGTACGAAAATGAGAGTTTCAGTCTTTCAAACACAAGAAAATTAATTCTTCCAGGAGGAATAATCTTTCCTTAGAGCATCCAGACAAGAGCACAAAGTCAGAGTGATTTCAGCATTTTACCTATCATTTTCACTTGGTTATTTTTATACTTTTTACTTCTGCACTAAAATTACCTATATTTCTTTCATGTTGCTCATCATTTCTGTTAGAGTTTTTAATTTATTAAGCTTAATTATTTAAAATCTCTTGTCAGAATTCTGTACTCAGTATCACATTCATGCATGGTCCTAGAAATTTATTGCTGTTAGTTGTATGTTTGATTTCACAACCCTTGTAAATTCTTGTTCAATATAAGACATTTTTTGTAGGACAGTAGAGACTAAAGTAAGGAGATATGGTATGTGAAAATAGGCCTTTGCTTGGTGATATGAGTACTTAGAAGTGGTGCTGAAACTAAAATCTTTTGCCGCCATTATGATATGTGGTGCAATACTGTGGTCAGGTTCCTCCTGAGAGACCTTGTGTTAGTGGTACATTAACTCTCCCCACTCCCATCTCTCTGCAGCTATATAGATAGATGCATGTTGTGGTGACTTTTCCAAAGATACTTCACTACTGTTAGTTACTTGATCCTTTTGAGCCTGCTGTGGCATGTGGAAGGAGAAAGAGGAGGTAGGAATATTGTTTGATGCTCTGATTAATACTTCATCTTGAGTGGGCACCATGCAGTCTTTGTTGTGAGTGCAGAATGACATTTCAGATTGGTCTCCATTTGTATTTTCCTAATGAACAGTGATGTGGAGCATTTTATTATGTGTTTGTTTACAACCTGTATCTCTTCTTTGCTGAAGTATTTACTAAAATATTTACCCCATTTAAAAAAATAGATTTTTCTTATTATTGAGTACTAAGCATTTGAATGCATACTCTCTTATTAATATGAAATTTGTGACTTAAGTAGAAGTTACTAATTTCAATAATGTCCAGTTCATTTTTCTTATTTATGCTTTTATAAATGAGTTTTTATTTTACACTTTTGGAGTCATAACTAACAAAACTCCTCTTAATTTTACATCACAAAAAATTTTTACTGTGTTTTTCACTTTTTATTTCAGTTTTATAGCAAATATGTTTAGGTATATGATACATGTTTATGTTAATTATTGTGTAAGCCTTGAGGTAAAGGCCTAGGCTAATTTTTGACTTCCAATTGTTCCAATATGCTTTGAGAAAAGACTTCTCATTGAATGATTTGGTCAAAATCATTTATTTCTGGACTGTCTTCTGTACTTTTGATCTGTTTTTCTATTCTTATGCCAAATACACACTAATTTTAACAATTTTATGTCATCCAATAGAACATTATTTTTTTCTTATTTGAGATATCTCAATGGTATTTGGCATTTTCTGTGTTTAGGCTTTACCTTACTTTATTAAATTTATATCCCGATATCATAATGTCTGATGCTATTACAAAGAAGGTAATTTTATGAATTTAGTTTTTAGAATAATTTAGTTTTTACTTCTGAGCTAAAATTACCTATATTTCTTTCATGTTGCTCATCATTTCTGTTAGAGTTTTTAATTTATTAAGCTTAAT